>NC_056573.1:7847538-8127538 GCF_018340385.1 Cyprinus carpio
AAATTCCTGTTGCCATCAGGTGGCGCTATGACTATAATCAAATACAGGCATGTTGATGTGTTTTCAGGACAGGACTCTTGTGAAATGTGTGAAATTTGGGGGCAGATCGGATATTGCTAGCCGAGTTACAGGCAACTTACTTTTTCACTGCATTTAGTAGCATGCTTTAGCACTTAGCTAAGTGCTACTAGCATGTTTTAGTATGTTTTTAAACATGTTGCCAGTGTATTTAGCCCTTCCTGACACTTTTTAATATGTTGCCAGTAGTCCATAACAGTGTTAAACATGACACTTCCTGTTGCCAGTAGGTGGCGCTATGACTATAACCCAAAATAAGGGCATGTTGATGTGTTCCAGACAGGACTCTTGTCAAACGTTTAAGGTTTGTGATCATTGATCATGCTTGCTGAGTTACAGCAATTTCCTTTTTACGGCATTAGTAGCATGCTTTAGCACTTAGCTAAGTGCTACTAGCATGTATAAGTATGTTTCTAGCATGTTGCCAGCCTATTAAACACTTGTTGACACTTTTTAATATGTTCCTAGGAGTCCATTACAGTGTTAACCATGTCACTTCCTGTTACAAGCAGGTGGCGCTATGTCTATAACTGAATTTGGGAATGGGTGTTTTGTTTAGGGCATAACACCTATCAAACGTATGAAGTTTGGGGCAGATCGGACATTGCTTGCCTGAGTTACAGCAACTTCCTGTTTCACGGCGAAACATCAAATTTTGTCAGGCCGCCAGGGACACACCCCTTGACGAAAACTCAAAACCTTCGCAATTTAACATCACAAAGGTCTTAAGATGACCCTCACCAAATTTGAAAGACAATCCGATTAAAACTGTAGGAGGAGTTCGTCAAAAAAGTACGAGGCATGGAAATGGCAAAAAACTGCACAAAAATCATACAGGAAATTCAAAATAACTTACTTCCTGTTGTGTTTTGGATTTTGTACCAAGAGACTTTTTTGTAGATAATGGTGTGCTACATGTGTGTCCCAATTTTCATGCATGTACGTGAAACGTAGCTCAAGACGCACTCCGTTGAAATTTAATAAGTGGCGCTATCGAGCCATTTTGCCACACCCACTTCTGAAACCTATATCAGATGTAAATTTTCGCCAGTTCTGATGCGTGTGCAAAGTTTCGTGAGTTTTGGAGCATGTTCAGGCCCTCAAAAATGCGACTCATTGCGGAGAAGAAGAAGAAGAAGAAGAAGAAGAAAGAAGAATAAACGGAGCAATTCCAAGAGGGTCCTCGCACTGCAGTGCTCGGGCCCTAATAATTAAAGCTGCAAGCAGCGATGAAAGGGCCCTCGCACCCGAGCTCACCACCAACCGGTGGCCATAGGAGAACAGCAAACATTGGGCCATATGCTTATAAAAAGGTAAATATTTGTGCCACATTTCCTGCTGCCAACTGGTGGCGCTATGATTATGGCTGAATATCGGCATATAAATGTCTTCAGGCGAGGACTCTTACCAAACATGCAAAGTGTCGGGCAGATCAGACATTGCATGTTTATGTTAGTGTAAAAGAAGTAATTTCCTGTTGCCAGCAGGTGGCGCTAAGACTATAAACAAATATTGGCCTAAAGATGAGTTCAGGCCAGGACCCATATCGAACACAACAACTTTGGGCAGACCAGATATTGCATGTTTAAGTTAGTTTAAAATAAGTAATTTCTTGTCGCCAGCAGGTGGCGGTATGATTATAACTGAAATATTGGCCTTAAAATCTGTTGAGACTAGGAATCTTATCAAACATGTGAAGTTTAGGGCAGATCAGACATTTCATGTTTTAAGTTAGTTTAAAATAATTCATTTCCTGTTGCCAGCAGGTGGCGCTATAATTATAATTGAATATTGGCCTTTAGATGTGTTCAGGCCAGGACTCTTATAAAACGTGTGAAATTTGGGGCAGATTGGGCATTGTATGCAAGAGTTACAACAACTTCCTGTTTCATAATATTAATAGCATCCTTTAGCACATAGTAAGTGTTGCTAGCATGTTTGGAGAATATTTCTAGCATGATTAGCACACAATGGCATATTTTACGGTGTTGCTAATAGTGCATAAAAGTATTAAAACATGTCACTTCCTGTTGTCAGCAGGTGGCACTATAACTATAACCAAATATGAACATGTAGATATCTTCAGGCCAGGACTCTAATAAAACTTGTGAAGCTTGAGGCAGGTTGGACATAGTATGCACGGGTTACAGTAATGTTCTACTTCACTGCATTAATAGCATGCTTTAACACTGAGCTAAGTGTTGCTAGCATGTTTTAGTATGTTTCTAGCATGTTTCCAGCCTATTTAACACTTGTTGACACTTTTTAATATGTTGCCAGGAGTCCATAAGAGTGTTAAACATGCCACTTCCTGTTGCCATCAGGTGGCGCTCTGACTATAATCAAATACAGGCATGTTGATGTGTTCAGGACAGGACTCTTGTGAAATGTGTGAAGTTTGGGGCAGATCGGATATTGCTAGCCTGAGTTACAGCAACTTCCTTTTTCACTGCATTAGTAGCATGCTTTAGCACTTAGCTAAGTGCTACTAGCATGTTTTAGTATGTTTTTTAACATGTTGCCAGTGTATTAACACTTCCTGACAATTTTTAATATGTTGCCAGGAGTCCATAACAGTGTTTAAACATGACACTTCCTGTTGCCAGTAGGTGGCGCTATGACTGACATTGCTGGCCTGAGTTACAGATGTGTTCAGGACAGGACTTTTGTCAAACGTTTGAAGTGTGGGGCAGATCGGACATTGCTGGCCTGAGTTACAGCAACTTCCTTTTTCACTGCATTAGTAGCATGCTTTAGCACTTAGCTAAGTGTTGCTAGCATGTTTTAGTATGTTTCTAACATGTTTCCAGCCTATTTAACACTTGTTGACACTTTTTAATATGTTCCTAGGAGTCCATAACAGTTTTAACCATGTCACTTTCTGTTGCCAGCAGGTGGCGCTATGACTATAACTGAATTTGGGCATGAGTGTTTCTTCAGGACAGAACACCTATCACACATGTGAAGTTTGTGGCAGATCGGACATTGCTGGCCTGAGTTACAGCAACTTCCTTTTTCACTGCATTAGTAGCATGCTGTAGCACTTAGCTACCATGAGACTTTTTTGTAGATAATGGTATGCTACACGTGTGTACCAATTTTCATGCATGTACGTGAAACGTAGCTTGAGGCGCACTCCGTTGAAATTTAATAGGTGGCGCTATCGAGCCATTTTGCCACACCCACTTCTGAAACCTATATCAATGTAAATTTTCGCCAGTTCTGATGCGTGTGCAAAGTTTCGTGAGTTTTGGAGCATGTTTAGGCCCTCAAAAATGTGACTCATTGCGGAGAAGAAGAAGAAGAATAAAAATAGCAATTAAAAGAATTTAATCGCCCTGATCTGGAAGGGCCCTAATAAACGGAGCAATTCCAAGAGGGTCCTCGCACTGCAGTGCTCGGGCCCTAATAAACGGAGCAATTCCAATAGGGTCCTCGCACTGCAGTGCTCGGGCCCTAATAATAATAAACGGAGCAATTCCAATTGGGTCCTCGCACTGCAGTGCTCGGGCCCAAATAATAATAATACTAAAAAATAATCCTAAGGAAAACAATAGGGCTCGCCCTCCAGGCTTGAGCCCTAATAAGAATAATCCTTAGGGGAACAAGAGGGCCCTGCACCCATTGGCTCGGGCCCTAATAATAAACGGAGCAATTCCAAGAGGGTCCTCGCACCACCAGTGTTCGGGCCCTAATAATAAGAAACAGAGCAATTCCAAGAAAAAAAAAAAATATATATATATTTCTGAGGTTCTGAGACTTTCATGTTGTCATAAAGCTATGGAAGCCTATTTTTGTCACTGAATAAAAAACAAATAAAACATGGTAATTGAGATTTTGTATCTAATAATTCTGACTTTTTTCTTGCAATTGCGACTTTATCTTGCAGTTATTTTTTTTTCTCGCAATTGCATGTTTATATCTTACAAAATATGTTTTTTTTTTTCTCGCAATTGCGAGATGTGAGCATAATCAACATGCTCCTGTTGTTGTTTCTCTTACTTTCATTCTTCCCCATTCACTTTCAATGGATGGTATCCATTCACTTTCATTGGCTGTGGAACACCACAAGTGTGACTTTGTGCCATTTTTTTTTTTCAAAATAAAAGCATTTCCAAACAAATTCCTGATTAAACAATAAAGCACAGTAGTGTTTCAGAATTTTTTATCTCATATTGTGAAAATTTTTCATAACGTCTTTTTCACTCAAAAAATTAGGTGCCTACTCTCAGATAAATGAGACCTACGATTTACCAGATGCAAAAAAAGAACACAAAACCAATATTAAATAAAGGAAACCAGGTTGATAAAAAGACTGAATCCAATATCTGGTGATAACATAGCATAATGAGACATTTATAAGCAACTGATTGTAGGCCGGTCATTTTTGACCGGGAATACCGCAAGTGTAACTTTTTGAAATCTTGTGTAAAATAAAAGCATTTCAAAGCAAACTACCAGATTAAACATTAATGCACATTAGTGTGATAAACAGTGCAAATTTTCTTTTTTTTTATCCTCCTATTGTGAAAATTATATATATATATATATATATATATATATAAAAATGAGGCTTACGATTAACCAGTTACAAATGGAAACAAACAAACAAACAAACAAACAAAAAATAAAAAACCTCCTAAATGAAAGAAAACAAAAAGATAAAATCCAATATTTTTTGATAATATAGCATGATAGATTTATAAGCAATTGTTTGGAGGCCGGGAACACCACAAGTGTTAACAAGGTGAAATAAAACCCACAAAAATGTACGAAAATTTCTGAGAATTACTTATACCCTGTGCAAGCAAAGTCAGTAAGTTTGCATCCAATGTAATAACATTAACTAGTATTTTAGGGAAAATAAAATCTTCTCCGGGTCAAACTGACCCAAAGACAAAAAGTAAAAATCTAATAAATGTGGCTCTAGGAAAGTACAGATTTTGAAACTCAACTTTCCCATATAATGTTTAAACAAACTTCTTTTTAAAATAAATAAAAAAAGCATCTGATAATTTTTTCAGTAAAATACATTCAATAAAATCCTCTGGTTGGACTATAATATACATGAAAACAAAATATTTGCATTGACTTGGATCACATTACTCTATTAATTCTGCCTGTACATAAAACTCCGGATTGAAACGTTAAATTACTGTCAGTGATTATTATAGTTTTTTTTTTTTTTTTTTTTGCTACAAATTTGTACAAAAAAGTTTTCTCACAAACAGCTTGTGAACTTCATGTACAAAAACTTAAAAAGGAAAACGTAAAGATACTTTTGCACTGTAAATATTAAAATAAAAAATGCAAGACATCTATATGAACCTTACAAATCATATGACACAAGCATCTTTTAACACCATAAACATTGAGAAAAGCTCACAAGAACTGTTAAAGGTGCTGTATGTAAGATTTTGACTCTACTAAAGCATAAGAATAGCATAATATGTGTGCAGATATTTAAGAAACATGCTACGTTAACATAAATTTTAGTCAGTTATTCTCCTTTGAAAATGTGTGTTCCAGCCCGGAATATTGTTCTTTGTTTTGGTTTGTGAAACCCGCCCACTGCCAGTTTACCCAATTGTATTTCGGTATTTTGGGTTGCCAGTTGGCGGAAAACACAGCGTATTTCATTTCATTCATCGAGTGCGCTCGTTCCTTTTTCTGTCGTCAATCTGGCAACCTGCATCTGCATCAAGTCTGAGGAGGAGAGGCCGGGAGAAAAAACCCTCTCCAATATTTTGAATTTGGACTGCAATAACTAGTTCAACCACTCGGTGTCAATCCTACATACAGCACCTTTAAGAACATTTTCTCAAGAAATGTTTCATTTTCAAATGAAATAAATTATATTTTGCTTAAAGAAAATAAAGCCTGTCTTAGGAACATAATATTTTTTTGTGGCACTATGCACATTTTCCCTCCATAATCTTATTAGAGTAATATGAAAACATATTAGTCTGTGTCTTTATTTATTGCAGTTGTAATTTTAAATAAACCACTGTGTCCATACTGGGTGATATTAATGTATTACTGTAATCTATGAGAACTAAATGAGAATCATGAAAAAAAAAAAAAAAAAAAAAAAAAAAAACACCTCAAATGTAGAACATAATATGCCTTACAGTATAAAGCTAAATAATGTTCCCAAAAATAAGCTTAATTTTCTTTACACAAAAATAAAAATGAATAAATAAATAAAAAATAAGGTGCAATATGACCTGGGCATTTCTGCTATGAGATTTACTCAGTTAATAGAAACATACAGCTAGCAAACCAATTTTGTGGGAACTTGGATTATTTATTTTCACTACATCTGTCAGGAGCTTGTAAAATGTCTCCAACACAAACAAGCTGAGCACTGAACCATTAGTATATAAAATAAATCAAAACACAACTTGATGTACCTGGAAACGCACGCCCACCAACATTTATCTTCATCAATTATGTATCATGGATTAAACAGAATTTTCAGCCATTGTCAAAATGTCTCAATAAAAAATATAAATATCTTGTTGGTAAAAAAAATAGCAGACAAATTCCATTACATATAGAATATACGTTTCTCTGTAAAATGGTTTTATGAAAAAGGCCCATTAATCAGCTGTAGTTAGGTTTAGAGGGTGGTATTTTTGGAGCAGCTTAGCTTTGGATTTAGGGTGGATGAGGTGAGAGGTGTCACAGCGCTGTCCCATCGCCTTGGTTTCTGATTTCGGACCTAATTATCTTCTTTATTCATCCTTCACCTTACAATGGAATATCCCAACCCAACCCAGTCAATCTAATCTCATTCCGTAACTAACTTTTTTGTTGGCCTGTTGAGACCCTGGCAGTCCTGTTGGTGCTTCACCAAGCTGTTTCTGTCTTTGTTGTGGGTGTCTGTAAGTTTACAGCCATTGGAGTCCGGATGATCTGTTAATAGACTGTGTTTAGACGCTCCATTCACCTGGACATATTCAATCTTCACCTCGCTCACACTGCTCATCATCTGTGTGGCATCTGCACTGGAGCTGTGACTGGTGAGTCCTAAATTGGAAACCGTAGAGATACACTATACTACATAGCTGTAACAAATGGTTCAAACACACCACATACAACATGAATCCAACCTGATTTCAACAAAGTATCCTGAAATATGCACCAAAGCATTTCAATCTAATTGTAAAACACACACACACAAAACAACACTAGGTATTTTACCATTGTGACTGCTAGTCTCCTCTCGCTCAGACTGGCTGGTGCTGCTGCTAGAGGCGGCAGGAAGTGGTGTGGTTGCTCGACTGGAAGCAGTGCTTTCTGTCTCATCTAAAAGTCTGTCCATGTAATCCCTACACAAATAAAACAATGAACACACACCTCACACTGAGAAACAGCAGGACCTCAGGAAACATTACTAACAGTTCACTAGTATGAATCAAACTCTACAGTGCTACAGCAGTACACTTGGATGTCTTTTCCTCTGTAACAAATTATTACTCATTACCTTCTTCATACATGCAATAACAAAACTGGAAGATATCGACAAAAATACAGTGATGAGCTATATAAAACTGGCCCCCTTTACCCATGCCATAAACTTCATTCCAATGCATCTCAAGTGTAGTCGGATAGAGAAGGGGTTTCTTATGTGTCAGTTATGACTAAATGTGATTTTAAATGTTGTAACAGTGATTTTATAATGTCAAAGCATGAATCCATAAGCAAACCTATGAACAGTATAGTTTTAGTAACTTTAATAAGCTCATTAGTGGTCTTCTGCTGCCATCTGGTGGTTATAATTGCAATTTCTCATAGAACACTTTTTTAACCTTTATAACTATTATCATGATATTTTTTGCCCAATCTCTTAAATTTTGCATGCTTGTTTAGATTGAAAGCATGCATCATTTTACACAGTTTTGAGAAGTTGTCGGCTTTCTTTTAGGATTTATAGGCCTTTGTGTACACTATGTAAAGAACATATAAAATATAAAATTTTATAGTTGTCCAAATGCAATTTTTTTTTTTTTTTTTTTTGATAATTATTGACCTAGAGAGTCTAGAAAATAATACTTAACTGATTTTATTGATTTTGAGATAATCTCAAATACCTAAAGAACAGTTTGATTGACAACAGTGATCCTAAAGGCAAGGATGTTCAGAATGAGGAGATCTATCATATGATATGAAGATCTATTGTTTGCGTGAATATATGAGCATTTTATTGCAATTTGAGTTCATTTACTATAGAAACA
This sequence comes from Cyprinus carpio, assembly GCF_018340385.1. Lineage (NCBI taxonomy): Eukaryota > Metazoa > Chordata > Actinopteri > Cypriniformes > Cyprinidae > Cyprinus > Cyprinus carpio. Next base: position 7,855,857 of record NC_056573.1, read on the forward strand.
TTGTGTTTTTGAGGCCTTTTTAACTGTTATAGTGCCACCTATGGTCCAATCTCCATGAAACTTTGCATGAATGTTATCTTTCACATGTTTTCACCAAGTTTCGTAAAGCTTTGAGTTTCCATTTAGGTTTTATAGGTTTTGGGTCTATTTGGCCACACCCCCTTACTAAATGACCCCGTTATAGCTAATCAAAGGACAAAATATTATTTTTTTTTTTTTATAATTATTGATCTAGAGAGTCCAGAGAATTGTACTGTAGTGGTTTGATCGAGACAGAGAAAAACCTAGGAGTAATTCAAAAGTAGGTTTTTTTTTTTTTTTTTTTTTTCATAATTGAGAATATTTAATGAACGATTTAATTGACAGCATTAGTACCAGAGGCAAAGTTGTTCAGAATGAGGAGATCTATTATATGACAATCTAGTGTTTGTGTGAATACATGAACATGTTCTACAGTTTGAGGTCATTTTCTATAGAAATGTGTTATTGAGGCCTTTTTAACCCTCTGGTGTCTAAGTTGATTTTGGTGCCCTTGAGATGTTTTGACATGCCCTAGCATTTGTGCTTACTTCAGCTACTTATACTATTGGTCAACGTATTTTTTTTATTTTTTTTTTTGAATTCAGCGCAAACTGTACTACAATAATATGTGAGCAAGATTGATTTACATTTTTTCATAGAAAAAAACAAAAAAATATAAAAAAAATATGTGTGGTTAGTAAGTTTTCGGGGGGAAAAATTAGCTGAAATAAGGCCATAAAACCCATACTGAATAGTTCTGAATAAGACTTTTGATTAATCGGTCTTGTAGGCTAGAATATTTACAACAAAATGATCATCATTCTGCTCACTCATTCACAAAAAACAATATATTGATTTAAATTCTGTAAGACATGTTTTGTGATAGACGAGCTTTATGTGAAGGAGTGACAATGGCCATGAATATTTACTGATTTACACATGAGAGACAAAGGGCTGTCTCCTAATGGGCTATCAGTGAGTCATATGACTGTGAGGCAGTTAAGACAGAATGTGAGGAGATTGAAAAAAAAAGGCGTTTTTTAAATTATTTGCATTTTATTTACAAAACACAGTATAATCAGAACATACATAATGAAGGTCAAAGGCACATTATTGTGCATACTGATCTAACCACAGAGATGTGAACTTTTTTTCTGAAAACACGTTCTGTTCAACAAGTAAAGCATACATGATATTTAAGTGTTTGCTGCTTCTTTCCATGGATTTAAGGGGAAAAAAAAATCAGTAGTCAAGGAGCTTGTTTTACCACAGAATATCAGTGTAGCTGAACATCTGATGTTGGTACAGAGCTCTTAGATGAAAACAATTTGAAGAGACTCAAGTGAAAGTCAGCAGGATTCATCTGTGGTACAGGTATCTGATCACTAAAACAAAAATAAATGTTGAGCATATTAAAATATATATAATATCAGGAGAATCTGTATATATAGAGATTTTGTTGTCATAGACTCACACATGCTTTGTACTATCGTAAAAAAAGGACATTTTATATTTGAGAAACTGTTTATTATTGTGAAAGTGACAAAGCCAAGTATGGTGACCCATACTCAGAATTCGTGCTCTGCATTTAACACATCCAAAGTGCACACACACAGCAGTGAACACACACCCAGAGCAGTGGACAGCCATTTATGTTGTTTAGCAGTTAGAAAAAAAAAAAAAAAAAGACTCATAGCATTTATCATGTTACAGTGTACACTCATATATCTTTTATATAGGCTATTGTTTTTTATTATATAGAGCATATAAACATCATCTCACTGTAAGAAATTTAGATACAATGAATTGCCTATCATATTCAAAATATTTAACTCGATTTCAAACATTTTAGCCACGAATTATAGTTTGGGAAAGACCCAACTTGTAGGCCTAAATGTGTTTAAGTTTATGTCACAATAACACGTTAACTAATGCAACCCACCCCCCCAAAAAAAACATTACTTACTCATCAGATTGATCTTCTCAGCTGGATGAAGCAGTGCATCTTGTTCTTTTATGAGGTAAATTCTGTGTTATTCCTCTCAGCGCATTTTCCTCCAGAATGAACAATAGCCGCGATGAACTTGACTATCCTCACGCTTTGTTTATGGAGATGTGGGCATTTACATGTATGTGTGTCTCACATGGATATTTACATATGAAGGGAGAGACTTTCTATAGATAAGTCTCTCATGTCTGTGTATCAAGTATTCGCTGAGTTTTGGTCCATTTTAGTGACGCATTTCGGATGGATATTTGTGGAGACAGAGAACACACTCTGTTTGTTTTCTTTATTTTGCAAAAGTACAAAGTTTTGTCATTATTGTGAGTTTACACAAATAAAAGAAGAGACTTAACAGTTTTGAATGATATATAACACTTATTTGTGTGACCAAAATCAATAGAGTATTTTTAGTGTCTTTCACAATGATCTTAAAAAAAAAGTGAGCTGGTAACGCTGGCGATACAGTTGACCCCAGGGAGTTACCTGTTATAGCGCCACCTACGGTCCGAACTCCATGAAACTTTGCATGCTTGTTAAGAGTCATCTGACACGTTTTCACCATGTTTCGTAAGGGTATATTTGGCCACACCCTTTTTCTAAATGACCCCGTTAAAGGTAACCAAAGGCAAAAATTCAACATTTGTTTGATAATTATTGATCTAGAGAGTCTAGATAGAATATTACTGCAGTGGTTTGATCGAGATTGAGTGAAAAACTTAGGACAAGTTTGCAAAAGTAGGTTTTTAACATAATTGAGAATATTAAATGAACAATTTGATTGACAGCAATGGTTCTTGAGGCAAAGTTGCTCATTATGAGGAGATCTATCAAATGATATGCATATAGTGTGGACTAAGTGATTACAGAGCCATAAAACTCGATAGCACCAACTAGTGGCCGAAGTTCTTATGGACCTTTAGGGCCATGAGTCGAACATGCTCACAGAGTTTCATTCAGATCAACCTCCGTTAACCTTTTCAAATAGGTGCTTAAACTTGTTTGGCCAATGGCGGCCATATTTTTTTGAGATATGTAAATGTCCTCATAGACACTTTTGCCACTTTGGCAAAGACACAGCAAACCCATTTTTCAAGTCGATTGGACCAACTGTTGTGCAGTTATAGTTGTTTTTAATTTTTTTACATATTATAGCACCACCAATGGCAGAGCTGCACAATTTTCAAAGATTGAGCTCATACATATGTGTACTGAGTTTGGTGAAGATATCTCTTTCCGTTCAAGAGTTATAGCTACAATTTACAAAGAGTTATAGAATGTTTTTGCATGCTGTTGTGCACGAAATTTGAAATTACAACATTTTTTTAATAATTATTGATATTCACTTTCCAGAGAATAAAACTTCAGTTTTTTTTTACCAAAAGACTAAAAAACTATAACTATTTCACAAAAAAAGACAAACAACATAACAGCTTTAGACCCAAGGATTGCAAAGATGTAAAATATTTGAGCCTACGACAAATGGTGTACGAGCTAGGGCCAAAGATATCTGAAATTTTTGTTTCTTGCGTTGTAGCGCCCCCTTTTTGCTGATTGGGATGAGTCTTTGGATCTGAGTTGCGAGCAATACTACTACTATCTGACCAGGTTTCAGCTCTCTAGGCCTTATGGTCTGGGCTGCACAATCAGTTTTACCGGAGAAAAATAATAATAACAATAATAATAATAAAAATTCTTACAAACCCGATTCCAAAAAAGTTGGGACACTGTACAAATTGTGAGTAAAAAGGAATGGAATAAATTACAAATGTCATAAACTTATATTTTATTCACAATAGAATATAGATAACATATCAAATGTTGAAAGTGAGACATTCTGAAATATCATGCCAAATATTGGCTCATTTTGGATTTCATGAGAGCTACACATTCCAAAAAAAGTTGGGACAGGTAGCAATAAGAGGCTGGAAAAGTTAAATGTACACATAAAGAACAACTGGAGGACCAATTTGCAACTTATTAGGTCAATAGGCAACATGATTGGGTATAAAAAGCGCCTCTCAGAGTGGCAGTGTCTCTCAGAAGTCAAGATGGGCAGAGGATCACCAATTCCCCTAATGCTGCGGCGAAAAATAGTGGAGCAATATCAGCAAGGAGTTTCTCAGAGAAAAATTGCAAAGAGTTTGAAGTTATCATCATCTACAGTGCATAATATCATCCAAAGATTCAGAGAATCTGGAACAATCGCTGTGTGTAAGGGTCAAGGCGGAAAACCATACTGGATGCCCATGATCTTCGGGCCCTTAGACGGCACTGCATCACATACAGGAATGCTACTGTAATGGAAATCACAACATGGGCTCAAGAAATCACAACATTTTCTCTGGGCCAAGGCTCATTTAAAATGGACTGTGACAAAGTGGAAAACTGTTCTGTTGTCAGACAAATCAAAATTTGAAGTTCTTTTTGGAAAACTGGGACGCCATGTCATCCGGACTAAAGAGGACAAGGACAACCCAAGTTGTTATCAGCGCTCAGTTCAGAAGCCTACATCTCTGATGGTATGGGGTTGCATGAGTGTGTGTGGCATGGGCAGGTTACACATCTGGAAATATCCATAGTATATCCAAGTTCTAGAACAACATATGCTCCCATCCAGACATCGTCTCTTTCAGGGAAGACCTTGCATTTTCCAACATGACAATGCCATACCACATACTGCATCAATTACAACATCATGACTGCGTAGAAGAAGGATCCGGGTACTGAAACGGCCAGCCTGCAGTCAAGATCTTTCACCCAAATAAAACATTTGGTGCATCATAAAGAGGAAGATGCGACAAAGAAGACCTAAGACAGTTGAGCAACTACAAGCCTGTATTAGACAAGAATGGGACAACATTCCTATTCCTAAACTTCAACTTCAGTCCCCAGACGTTTGCAGACTGTTATGAAAAGAAGAGGGGATGCCACACAGTGGTAAACATGGCCTTGTCCCAACTTTTTTGAGATGTGTCGATGCCATGAAATTTAAAATCCACTTATTTTTCCCTTAAAATGATACATTTTCTCAGTTTAAACATATGATATGTCATCTATGTTGTATTCTGAATAAAATATTGAAATTTGAAACTTCCACATCATTGCATTTTGTTTTTATTCACAATCTGTACAGTGTCCCAACTTTTTTGGAACCGGGCTTGTACAATTACAGCACTACATGCTTGTACCCCTAAAAAAAATAGAAAATACAGAGATATATACCATATATCGCAAAAAAACAAACAAAAACAAAGCAGATTTTATTACTTCTATTAAATGTCATTCAAGACTAATCCACATGGTCCTGACAGAGACGTGGATCAAACCAGAGGACAATGCTACACCTCCAGCACTCTCCAATAATTTCTCTTTTTCCCACTCCCCCCGTATGACTGGAAGAGGTGGAGGTACTGGTCTGCTTATCTCTAATGACTGGAAATTTAATCCTTTACCATCTCTAAGTATCAACCGCTCCTTTGGATCACATTCAGCCACTATTACCCACCCTCTTAAAATCCATTTTATAGTTGTTTATCTACCCCCAGGACCACTAGGTAACTTCGTGGAAGAATTAGATGTGCTTCTATCAAAATATACTGATAACTATACCCACTCAAAAAATGCTTGGAGACTTCAACATCCACCTAGATAAACCTCAGGCTGCAGACTTCCACACTCTGCTTGCCTCTTTTGATCTCAAGCGAGTGTTAACTATGGCTACTCACAAATCGGGCAACTAACTGGAACTTATTTACACACGACACTGCTCCACTGATCATATGCTGGTAACCCCACTGCACACCTCGGATCACTTCCTCCTCACTCTTAACCTCAACATGGTTCCTGACACAACATATACTGCTACACGTCACTTTTCGACATAACCTAAGCTCACTCTCACCCTCCCGGCTATCTGCTATGGTTTCATCTTTGTATCCTTCCCCTGAACAGTTATCATCTCTTGATGTTAACAGTGCTACTGATACTTTCTGCTCCACTCGAACGCCTCGTCTGCCCCTTTTCTTCCAGGCCAGCTCGTACCACCTCTTCTGCCCCTTGGCTATCTGATGTTCTCTGTGACCATCGTTCTAAGCTCAGAGCTGCAGAAATAGTATGGCGTAAATCACAATATCCTACAGACCTTAATGTACAGGTCCTTCTCAAAAAATTAGCATATTGTGAAAAAGTTCATTATTTTCCATAATGTAATGATAAAAATTTAACTTTCATATATTTTAAATTCATTGCACACCAACTGAAATATTTCAGGTCTTTTATTGTTTTAATACTGATGATTTTGGCATACAGCTCATGAAAACCCAAAATTCCTATCTCAAAAAATTAGCATATTTCATCCGACCAATAAAAGAAAAGTGTTTTTAATACAAAAAAGTCAACCTTCAAATAATTATGTTCAGTTATGCACTCAATACTTGGTCGGGAATCCTTTTGCAGAAATGACTTTCAATGCAGCGTGGCATGGAGGCAATCAGCTTGTGGCACTGCTGAGGTGTTATGGAGGCCCAGGATGCTTCGATAGCGGCCTTAAGCTCATCCAGAGTGTTGCGTCTTTCGTCTCTCAACTTTCTCTTTACAATATCCCACAGATTCTCTATGGGGTTCAGGTCAGGAGAGTTGGCAGGCCAATTGAGCACAGTAATACCATGGTCAGTAAACCATTTACCAGTGGTTTTGGCACTGTGAGCAGGTGCCAGGTCGTGCTGAAAAACGAAATCTTCATCTCCATAAAGCTTTTCAGCAGATGGAAGCATGAAGTGCTCCAGAATCTCCTGATAGCTAGCTGCATTGACCCTGCCCTTGATAAAACACAGTGGACCAACACCAGCAGCTGACATGGCACCCCAGACCATCACTGACTGTGGGTACTTGACACTGGACTTTTTGGCATTTCCTTCTCCCCAGTCTTCCTCCAGACTCTGGCACCTTGATTTCCGAATGACATGCAAAATTTGCTTTCATCCGAAAAAAGTACTTTGGACCACTGAGCAACAGTCCAGTGCTGCTTCTCTGTAGCCCAGGTCAGGCGCTTCTGCCGCTGTTTCTGGTTCAAAAGCACACGCCTGTGCACGGTGGCTCTGGATGTTTCTACTCCAGACTCAGTCCACTGCTTCCGCAGGTCCCCCAAGGTCTGGAATCGGTCCTTCTCCACAATCTTCCTCAGGGTCCGGTCACCTCTTCTCGTTGTGCAGCGTTTTTTGCCACACTTTTTCCTTCCCACAGACTTCCCACTGAGGTGCCTTGATACAGCACTCTGGGAACAGCCTATTCGTTCAGAAATTTCTTTCTGTGTCTTACCCTCTCGCTTGAGGGTGTCAATGATGGCCTTCTGGACAGCAGTCAGGTCGGCAGTCTTACCCATGATTGCGGTTTTGAGTAATGAACCAGGCTGGGAGTTTTTAAAAGCCTCAGGAATGTGTTTAGAGTTAATTAGTTGATTCAGATGATTAGGTTAATAGCTCGTTTAGAGAACCTTTTCATGATATGCTAATTTTTTGAGATAGGAATTTTGGGTTTTCATGAGCTGTATGCCAAAATCATCAGTATTAAAACAATAAAAGACCTGAAATATTTCAGTTGGTGTGCAATGAATCTAAAATATATAAAAGTTTAATTTTTTATCATTACATTATGGAAAATAATGAACTTTTTCACAATATGCTAATTTTTTGAGAAGGACCTGTATATCGATCACTCATCTCTTCATTCTCTGCTAATGTCTACATTGCTAAAAGGACATACTATCACAACAAAATTAACAATTCGCATAACTCTCGCATGCTCTTTAAAACATTTTCCTTCCTCCTCTGTCCTCTTCCTCCCCCTCCTTCTTCAACTCTAACAGCTGACGACTTTGCCACATTCTTCATTAATAAAATTACAAACCTCAGTGCACAATTTGCTACACCACAAACTGTCAAACACATCTTACCAGCAAACATACACTTGTTTTCGCCCTTCTCTCCACTCTATAAGGTAGAAGTCTCTAAACTCATCCTTTCCAATCATCCTACTACTTGTCCACTTGATCCTATTCCATCTCATCTCCTTCAAGCCATTTCTCCTGCCATTGTACCTGCATTCACTCACATCGTTAACACATCCCTTCATGCTGGTGTTATTAAAACAGGCTTGTATAACCCCACTTCTTAAGAAACCCACTCTTAACCCAACTCTTTTAGAGAACACCTTTCATTGCAAAAACACTTGAACGAGTTGTGTTCAACCATGTCGCTGCCTTTCTCACACAGAACAACCTCCTGGGCAGCAACCATTCTGGCTTCAGAAGTGAACATTTGACGGAGACTGCCTTGCTTTCAGTTGTTGAAGTCCTAAGACTGGCAAGAGTGGCTTCCAAATCTTCAATACTTATTTTGCTGTATCTGTCTGCTGCTTTTGATACGGTGAACCACCAGACTCTCCTGTCAACCCTATTGGAAAATGGCATCTCAGGAACCGCACGCTAGTGGTTTGAGTCTTACCTCTCAGATAGGTCCTTCAAGGTATCTTGGAGAGGCGAGGTGTCCAAGTCGCAACATCTAGCCACTGGGGTGCCTCAGGGCTCAGTTCTTGGACCACTTCTCTTCTCTGTCTACATGGCATCACTGGGTTCTATCATTTAGAAACATGGCTTTTCATATCACTGCTATGCTGATGACACTCAACTCTACCTCTTATTCCATCCTGATGATCCGACGATAGCTGCTCGCATCTCAGCATGTCTAACATCAGCTTAAACTCAACCTGGCTAAGCCAGAACTGCCTGTGGTTTCAACAAACCCATCGCTTTATCAAAATTGCACCATCCAGTTAGGCTCATCAACCATAACTCCTTCAATAACAGCTAAAAACCTTGCAGTTGTGATTGATGATAAGCTGAATTTCTCAGACCACATTGCTAAAGCTGCCTGGTCCTTCAGATTTGCTTTGTACAACATTAGGACGATCAGGACCTTTCTTTCATAACATGCAACACAGCTGCTTGTTCAAGCTCTTGTTCTATCCAGGCTGGAGTATTGCAATGCTCTCTTGGCAGGTCTTCCAGCCACTTCTATCAAACCTCTACAATTAATCCAAAATGCCGTTGCAAGGTTAATCTTTAAGGAGCCAAAAAGAACGCTTGTTACACCTCTGTTCATCAATTCTCACTACCAACAACTACCTGCATTAAATAAAATCAATTAATTAATGCATACAAAAAAAACAACCACTCACCACCCACCCACCTAAATTAAACTAAAATAAAAAAACAACAACAAAATAAAAAAAAAACACTAGCTTTCTATTTTTTCAATTTTATCTACTTGTTTTTCTTTGTGCGTGTGTGTGTTGAAATCACACTTTCTTCTAAAAATTTTTTAACTTTTATTAATTTTTAATACTTTTAATATGTATATATATATATATATATATATATATATATATATATATATATATATATATATATATATACACACACACACACACATATATATATTGTATATATATATATATATATATATATATATATATATATATATATATATATATATATATACACTTTGCTACATGTACTGCGTTAGGCTAACCGAGATGTGTCATTTGCACTTATTGGTTTTTGCACTGATATTGATATCGGGCCGATACTGAGCTCATGTATGAGATTCATGTATGCAATGAATATAATGTTAAACATTCAGTATTAATGCCTGTATAACTGATGTGCGTGCGAGCTGATAAGCAAAGCACGCTGAGTGGATTGAGTGCACAGCCGCGCAGATGTGCAAGCAGGGCCGGCCCGAGGCATAAGCGAACTAAGCGGCTGCTTGGGGCCCCCTGATTTGCTGACAGCTGCTGCTGCTGTGTCTGCTAGCGTTTGAGTCATGCGCAATTGCGCATTGACGATTCGCGCCGGCGCGCAAGTGCGCGTCACTGTAATAAATGATAAGCCATGTCACAAAAAAGGATGTATCCCTCTGGTGCCGAAAAGAGAAACAAGAAAAGGACAGAGGAGGAGAAAAAAAGAGCAAGATAAAGGTATGTTTGCATGATTATTTACAATAAGTTTTGTGCAGCAGCAGCACAAATTGTGCTCACGTCACTTGAGGTAGCAGCTAGTCAAGACTGATGATCTACTGCGGTCAAGCCAGCCGCGGTTTGAAAGTACACGGTCAAGCCAGCCACACTTTTTTTTTTTTTTGGTTTGTGCGTCTAATCGTGCACTTTCGGTATGGGTGCTGGGAGCGGTCAAAATGGATGTAAAGAAGCTGTCATAACGGCGTTTCCTTTATACTTTTGCTGATATTATCAATAGTTCACGGGTGACCCCCCCCAAAAAAAAAATTTAAAAAAATCTGCATAAAACGTATTTTAACCCTAAAAAGAACTTAAAGGTACATCAGAATATTTATTTATTGCTATTTTATGTCATGATATAAATAATACAATTTCATTTTTTTTCAAATGACTTGAACATTGAATTAATGTTTGTGAATACATTGTTTTTTGTACATTAACATTTGCATTGTATATATATTAACATTGATAAATTATGTATTGCGTGTGTGTGTTGTTTGTGTGTGTATGCCTTTCAACTAATAGTGACCCTGACTATTGCTGTATTCATTTTCAAGTTAAATCTATTATACAATTTCTGTACAATTTAAAGGCAAATCACTCCAAAACTCAATGTGCATTCTCACTCTTTTCTCATAAAAAGCACTTACTCGTAAAAAGCATTCCTTAAAAGGTTTGCTCATTTTTCCAATTGATTACTTATAACAGTGAGCCTGAATATTACTGAATTATCATGTACCGTATAGTTTTGCAAAAAATTAATGGCAAAATCACTCCAAAAAACTGCATTCTAGCCAGTTGCACCATTACCCATTTTCAAACACTCATAAAAATCTTTGCTTTTATAGATTTGCTCATTTTTTCAGTTGATTCCTGTTCTTAGTGATCCTTATTATTACTGTATTAAGTTTCATATATTTTTACTGTGTAGTTTTGGAGAAAGTTTATGGCAAATTCACTCCAAAAAACAAAGTGCATTCTAGCAGTTGGACCATTTCCCATTTTCCCATTTGAAAATTATTTATTTCATGTTTTGTGACAGTTTGTATTCAGAAGTTTAAGAGTAAAGTGTTTTATTTAAGTATTAATTTTTTTATTATTTATTTTGTATTAATACATAACCTCACTGTATTCATTTATAATGTAACATTATAGCGTGACATTTGTGTCAATAATCTTCAAGCACAGGTGACTCCGCGTGTAGGAGGGGGGCCCCCAAATCAAATTCTGCTTAGGGCCCCCAAGAGGCTCGGGCCGGCACTGTGTGCAAGCTTGTCGAGTGAAAATACCTTTCTCGAAGACAACACTGGAAAGTTTATAGTTTGGTCAGATGTGTCAAAAACAAATAAAACATTGCTTACATAATGATCTGGGGAGAGAGAGAGAGAGAGAGAGAGAGAGAGAGAGAGAGAGAGAGAGAGAGAGAGAGAGAGAGAGAGAGAGAGAGAGAGAGAGAGAGTATGCGCACTTCTGTTGTGTGATCTTTGATGTTCACTCACTTAGCATACACATAATTTGGATTAAAACTAAATCGTAAAAATAAGACAATTTATAGGGGCAATCATTATAAACATCACTTGTTTTCAACCTTAGGCATACACGACTTTCTGGCGAAAGTGAATCTAGCAGCCTGTGTGAAATGTGCTAGGCTGTTACTACTTGTCCCTCTCATTCTGCACCTGTACAAATACATGCATGTTGTTCGTGTTTTGCTTGCTTGAGTGTTTCTGCATTATAAGGGGTACTTTGGAATAAAAATCGCAGTATGTTTCAGATGAAAAAAAAACATGACTTCTATTTCTGAATATATCACAGTTAGGAGATTTATAATGAGTGGTTTCGCTGCATTATTACAGCAAAGTGCGTGATTACAGTGCTGCAATGGAGCAGCTCTAATGCTATTAAATTAAAGATGATGAGGGCTACCATAGAACAAAAAAAATATAAAATTAACAGTGAAAGTAACAAAAACGTGTAAAATATATTAAAAAAAAAAAAAAAAAACTTGAGGTTCAGGTTTGCATGAACCTGGATGACAACATGCCCAGGAGACTACAGGCTGTCATTAAGGGTAAGGGTTGCCTGACTAAGTGTTGATAGTTGTGTAAATACTGTCATACGAACATCTGTCTGAATAATTTTTGGTTGATTGTAATCCATCACATACCTTTCTATCAAAGTTATCTAACATAATCAAGCTGAATTTGTTCTGACACAGTTTAACTTTCAGTTCTTGTCATATTTTATTACCATTTTCTAAACAAATAAACTTTGATAATGTGAGAAATGTTGGTTTGACTATCTATTTGATAAATGAAGTTAACCAACTAACATTATACATACTCTTTTGGTTTCTGTACAAAATATTAAACATTTTTACAAATGCAATAAAAATATCGGTATCGGTAAGTACCAAAAATAAAAGTATCGGTATCAAGGGAGTACTGGAAAAAGTGGTATTGGTGCATCCCTAGCACTTATATATTCCTACTCTTTTGTTAGTTTTGACTGCTTTTATTGTCCTCATTTTAAGTCGCTTTGTATAAAAGCGTCTGCTAAATGACTAAATGTAAATGTAAAATACTGAGATACGTTTTTTTGGCCATATCGCCCAGCAATACTCTTTATGGAGAATAGAGCGCAGCTGGAAAAAAAAAAAAACTAGAGGTATTTCGTATTGCATGGGGGGAAAGTACTTCCACTTATAGAAAAGCTCTAAAAACTAGATCTGCTTACTTTTCATTTTCCTTAAAAGAAAACAAACACAAACCCAGACATTTATTCAATACAGTGGCTAAATTAATGAAAAATCAAGAAATAACAGATGCAAACCTTTCCCAAAAGCACAGCAGTAATGACTTTATGAACTTCTTTACTTCCAAGATCGATACTATTAGAGAGAAAATTCTAACCATGCAGCCGTCAGCCACAGTATCGCATCAGATATAGATCTATATAAATCCCCTGAGGAACAATTCCACTCATTTTCTGCTGTAGGACAGGAAGAACTGTATAATCTTGTCAAATCATCAAAACCTACATGTATGTTAGGCCCTATTCCATATAAGCTACTAAAAGAGGTGCTTCCAGAAGTAATAGATCCTCTTCTGAATATTATTAATTTGTCAATGTCTTTAGGATATGTCCCCAAAACCTTCAAATTGGCTGTTACTAAGCCTCTTATTAAAAAAAAAAAAAAGATCTTAGAGAATTAGTATTTAAGTAAGTTTTCAACCCCAGGTTGCCAGTTGGCAGAAAACACAGCACATTTCATTTCATTCATCATTAAGTGCGCTCATTCCTGTTGGTGTCGTCAATCTGGCAACCTGCATGTGCGTCAAGTCTGATTCGTCGTCGTCGTGTGAAAAAAACCCTCTCCAATATTTTGAATTTGGACTGCAATACCTAGTTCAACCACTATGTGTCAATTTTACATACAGCACCTTTAATTACAGACCAATCTCAAATCTCCCTTTTTTGTCAAAAATACTAAAAAAGGCAGTATCCTCTCAGCTATGTTCCTTCTTAGAGAAAAATGGTATCTGTAAGGATTTCTAGTCAGGATTTAGACTGAATCATAGTACTGAGACTGCTCACATCAGAGTTACAAATGACCTGCTCTTATCATCCGATCATGGTTGTATTTCTCTATTAGTACTGCTGGATCATAGCGCTGCATTTAAAACTATTGACCACAACATTCTTTTGAGCAGACTACAAAATTATGTTGCCATTAGGGGAATTGCATTGTCATGGTTCAGATAAAAAAAAAAAAAAAAAAAAAAAAAAAAAAACGGAATGCATAGTTGATATAAAAAACTGGATGCCTAGTAATTTCCTACTGCTAAATTCAGGAAAAAAAAAAAAAACAGTTTTAATTACTGGACCAAAAACCTCTGCATGTAATAACCTAAAACACTGTCTAACACTTGATGGCTGCTTTGTTAATTCTTCGTCATCAGTTAGAAACCTAGGTGTGTTATTTGATAGCAATCTTTCCTTTGAAAACCATGTTTCTAGCAAATGCAGAAACATTAATTCATGCATTCATGACCTCAAGGTTAGATTATTGTAATGCTATTTAGGGTGGTTGCACTGCGTGCTTAATAAACAAACTCCAGCTGGTCCAAAATGCAGCAGCTAGAGTTACTAGAACCATGAATTACGACCATATTAGCCCTGTTCTGTCAACTCTGCACTAGCTTCATATTGAACAACGAATACATTTTAAAATCTTGCTAATTTCTTATATATCCCTGAATGGTCCTCAGTACTTGAGCGAGCTCATATTGCGTTATTGTCCTTCACGTTCACCACAATCTCAAAACTCTGGCCATTTGATAATATGTAGAATATCAAAATCAACTTCTAAATCCAGATAAATAACTTACCCATTACCCAAACTGGTTTCTCACAAGGTTTTTTCTCCATATGAGGCAGACACATTCTGTCAGTTTAAATCTAGACCCATCTCTTTAACCTGGCATACACATCATACACTATAACATTTCTATAATTCAAATTCATTAAAGGATTAATAGGCTGCATTAATTAGGTCAACCGGAACCGGGAACACTTTCCATAACACCCGATGTACTCTCAATGTCGACTTTGGCTTGCTTAGTTGGGGACGCTTGACTGATTGTACAGACACTATTGGAAGAGAACTGAACTGGATGATGACATCACTGAATCATCAATGAACTGACTTTAGCTGGAAAATGACTCTTTGTTGTTGTCTTCTTGCACTACTGACAAACTATTTTCCTGCTGTTGCTGCTGTTAATTGTATATTTAGAACAATATTCTATAAACATATATACAAATAAAGGTGACTTGACTCATTTTTGAGTGTCCTGTGTACTGCATATTATTTATTATAAGTAAATTTAGAGGGAACTTTGGAGACATGATATAAAAAGAATATCCATGGAAAAGCACTTTTCAGTCTGCTGCATTCTTTTCCTCCTGATTATTTTCTTTTTTCCTTTGTATTCCGGCATAACAATATGAAAAAAGACAACATATACATTGCATTTGTGTTCTGCTCACTATTGAATTAATGATGAGTAATTCACCAGAATGCGCTACAAATCTCATTTTTCTCCCCAAACCCTCTTCCAGGTGTTTTTTTTTTTTTTCACATGGATGATTTAAAATGTAACTGCCTCCACTTTTCACTTCTAATCCCTATTAGCAGTGTTTGCTGGAATGTTTCTAAAACAGGTAAATACATTATTTGTTGTCTGCCCAAATAACAGAAATTACTTTGAAATATTATCAATGTTCCATATAATGAACATTTTATTTAAGGTTATGTAAATGCAAAAACATAATATAGACATACAGTGGCAAACGATTGGAACATTATGGTTTTAAATGTTTATAATGAAGTTTTATTCAAAATACAGTATAAAAATTATAATATGCTGATTCTGGTCCATATTGACATGATAGCATCACACAGTTGCTGCAGATTTGTCGGCTGAACATTCATGATGCAAATCGCCCATTCCACCACACCCAAAGCTGCTCTATTGGATTGAGATCTGGTGACTGTGGAGGCCATTGGAGTAAAGTAAATTCGTGACATTTGCCAAGTATGGTAACCCATACTCGGAATTGGTGCTCTGCATTTAACCCATCCAAGTGCACACACACAGCAGTGAGAAGTGAACACACCATGAACACACACCCGGAGCAGTAGGCAGCTATATATCCAGCGCCCGGGGAGCAACTGGGATTCAGTGCCTTGCTCAAGGGCACTTCAGCCATGGGTATTGCGGGTGGAAGAGAGCGCTGTTCATTCACTCCCTCCCACCTACAACTCCTGCCAGCACCGAGACTTGAACCTGCGACCTTCGGGTTACAAGTCCAAATCTCTAACCATTAGGCCACAGCTGTCCCAATGCTTTTATATCTGTATTTATAAACTGCTTGTTAATGTCTATTAATGCTTTATAAATGATGAATTAACTGTTTTCTAATGCTTAACTAATGATTAATAGCATGCAGTTATTATAAAGTGTTACCGAAATTCACAGTGCTGGCTCTCTCCACATGGACGCGCCTTTAAAGAGAAATACAACCTTCACAGATTACATAATGCTTTCGTTCTGAATTGATTAGTTTAAAAGACATTTATTTCATTATTAGGAAAATAATCACGTGATCGAGAGGGCGCCTCCCTGTCATGCATGCGCATTAATAATTTTTGCACAAACACTTGAATATGAATAATAATTCACATTTTGCATATGCATTACAAAGTAAATACTTTTTTCACATGCAATTATCCAAAATAAAACCAAACAAGATTTGTAATGAAGATAAAATATGTAGACAAATAAAAATAAATGCTGCACGTGCACTCAGCATCATGCGCCGAGCAAATCTTGCGCTGATATTTTACGGAATATTATACAAACCTGCATTTAAATGCGGCTGCAATTTATTTATTTATTTAATTTATTTATTTTTACTTTACTTAAATTATATGAAAGCAAGTAAAGAAGACTCCATTTAAAATCACTGAAGTTGTCAATTAATGAAGCTCTTTTTTTTTTACATCGTGTGCACTTTGTTGATAAGTGAGGACATTTTATTAATCCATCCATTCTTTAGAGTTTCAATGATTTAGTTAAATCGTGCAGGTTTAATTTACTCGTTTCTTGTTTTAATTAGGCCTATATAATGGGAGCGAAATTATACAGTGCCTCACGTTTTACAAAAATAAAGAAAATAATTTATAAAACACGCAAGCCTAGCACTATGCTACCACTTTTAAAGCTCTGATGCAAAGTAAACCAAATTTTCTTTTTTAATAATATAACACATAATTCATATTATATAAATAATACTGCACACTATTTAAATGTGTCTAATCTAAAATATGGTGTAGAGAAAATATAAGCACAGGCTCATAGGCTTGACATTTATCCTGCTTGAATTCGTTCTAAGAAACGCACATATCTTCATAAGGACTAAACTTTCATCTGTGAATATTAAATATTTTTTCTTTCATTTTCCCCGAGTGCAGTCAAATATAACACATCGGTGAGGCAAAGCTGACGTCTATTTGCGAAAATGTGCTTTGATGCCCTTGTTTGAAAACTTGTGATTAAAGCGCCACTCAGCGGTCAAAAGCTGCAAATGCACTTTGCAGATGCCGCGGCGGCGGTACGAGCGGCGGTAGAACCAACGTGGCCACGTACTGTATTTTACCCTCTGGGATACCGGGGTATCGGTGCTGAACCTGAAACAGTGGACTTAACGTGGGCCTTTCTTCATAGATCTTTAGAAAATAGAAAGGAGGAAGTCAAGTGATGTCATCAGTGTGATTTTTATTTCAAACGGTAACGGTTTTTGTCAAACGGTAACACCAGTGACATAACTTCAGGGGACCACTGTTTTCATTATATATGCTATAATATTTATTCAGCATTTTGTTTTTTATGCCATTTATATAATATATTTGATAGTTATGAATACATTATTGTATTTTAAATGGTAGAAAAAACAGTTTTTGACTGCAAAATAAAGCACTTTCCCTCTGTACATGGCTGTGGGGATGAGCGGTTTTGTGGTGCTTGGAATTTCTTTATAATTAATTAAAAACAAATATAAATATATAAGGTCTAATTTTTCAAATAACATTGTTTTATTTTAAAATATATAAAAAATTGTAACCCTAATGTGTTTTTCAATTGTAATATTTCTTTAAAGGCTAGGGACAGAAAAATTGACATTTCTGTAGAATGACCCCTTTTCTTAGGTGCACCAGCACAAAAGTTAGGTGCACCCAAATTTCCGACCGCATTGCATTTAACAACACAGTTTTACAAGTTCACTTTTTTTTTTAATCAAGGTCCATATAGGCAATATTGACTTGTAGCCTAAATGATTAACTAACAATCTGGTCAACATAATGCTGTTTATTTGAAGCATTTAATAACAAAGGTAACTTACTGAAAAAGTGTTGGTGCTTAAAGTGCTTCACTGAGCTGAAATTTAAACTTAAAACATCTCAAGATAAATGAAATAAAAATAAAATCTAAATTAAGTGTTTTAAGGGCTTCAGACTGAACATCTCATGGCTCAATGTCTTATGGAATATCCTCCATTGCAGTCACATGCCCCTCGGATGGCCAACTCCTGTAGTTTGGCCTTCTTGATCTTTGGCCTTGGCTAAACCAGCTGGCCACACTCTAGCATCAAAATCTTCCAGACTAGGCCACTCTACACTGATTCTTATCAGATCTTCCACTGTGTCTGAATGAAGGGATGCTCTAGTGTCTGATTTGAACAGCTAAACAGTCCCTAAAGAGCTTATTCTACTGTTTCAGCTATTAAAATAGTTCAGTTTTGTATGTAATAGCAAATTGAATAAATTTTGTTTCGTTAATTTAGAAAAAACATTTGGAGCATTTTATGTTTGTTAAATATAAGTTTCAGATTTTTTTAAAGTAACAACCAAGCGGCAGACAGTGAGCCTATGTTTGATCAGTATAGCCTTCTCAAATCATCATGACTTGCCTAAAATCTATAGATATAAAACAGTTCAAGCATATAACAATGTTTAAACGTTAGACCCAGATTAACCGAAACTCAGTGAAAACATGCCTCACAGACATGATAAATATATCTATAGAAAACTTTAAATGACTACTTAACAAAATACATCGAAAACAAAAACTCTTTCATTATAATCATAATCCGTAAGATGCACTTCTCTCTAAAGGCACGTCTAATGAGATGGTGAGTCAGGATCGGCAACTTCATCCTTGTGACACACTCAGAAAACACTAGTTTATTAGTAAATAATTCAAATATCTCCTTACTATTTCCCCCGTCACATTTATGATAATTACTTTTGCCGGTGCTTTGCGGCAAGCGTAAACCTATTGCATTTATTTGAACGGAGAACTGTTCAGCTGCTGCTGCTTCTGCGGGACACGTAACACTATCGACAGTCGTGGTAGCGTGGTCTCGTGTTGTTTCCACCAGCGTGGCAATATTTTTTTCATCACTAAGTGATGGATGTCTAAAATATAAAAGTAAGGAGAAGTCTAAAACAGACGGGAGGCCCGGCCCACGTCTGAACTATGACGTGAAAATTGGCCCAAAGCCCAGCTCGAGGGGTGTAAAAAGTCGGGGGCCGTCGGGCTCGGGCTGAAATGCAGGGCTCTAGTGTCTGTTGTTGAACCACAGGGAGACTTTCAGAGTCGCGGAGACTTTTTTTTCCCCCTCGAATGGCTGGTCGCACCAGTGCGACCTCTGATTTTTTCAGTCGCACCATTGAGAAATTAGGTCGCACACTAGAGCCCTGAGAGAACATTCCCGATCACTAAAGCTTGCAAAAACAAGTGTTATCACTATGTCGTAGACATGCTAGCTTTCCATAGCCAGACAAACTTAGAGTGGTTACAATCATGCGGGTTTAAATTGATTTGATTTTGACACAATATTTACACTGAAGCTCGCAGCAGGTGGCTATGGTAAGGACCATGACATTTCCCAACCAGGCGCCAAGTGCAGCCAATCACAACACACACTGGCCCAGCTAACCAATCACAGCACATTTCGTATTTCAGAAGGCGGGTCTTCATTTGATACAGGAACTATTCAAGCTGGGGAGAAAGGTGTTGTAATACTGTAAAATATGTGAAAAATAATGTGTTTTTCGAGCAACCTAGTATGAGAGCCTTTTCTAATACACCCCCAAAACAAAATCAAGACTTTGTAAAAGAGCATAATAGGACCCCTTTAAATACTGAAGCCTTATTCGCTTAATGCATCGCAATGGCCAATGGAACTCAAGCTTGCGAAAAAGGGGTGTGGGAAAGTGCCCTATATAATGACTTGTTTCCACTGAGCGGTACGGTCCAGTTCAGTACAGTATGATTTGGTATGGGTAACCCTGATCCAGCTTACGTTTCCACTGTCAATAGTACCTAAACTACGCTAAATTTTAAAATAAATATAGAAAAAGATAAACATAAATTTGTGCTCAACCAAAACCATATGACCAGGAATAAATAATAGATTCACGAGACCATGAATGCCTGTTAAATATAGCCTATCTCGTGTTTAATCACTACAGAGACATCAGAGCCAGTGGCAAATGTCAGAAGGACTAGCCTAAAGCTACTCTAAGCAGATACATGAGCACTGAGCGCCCGGTGATTGCCTGGAGCTCAGAAATCGGCACAGCAAATAGGTGCTATCTTTATAAATAAAACACAGATTTTTAAACCACAGAGTTTTAAACAATTACATTCTCACCTGAAAAACTCTAAAAACTACATTTCATGATACAATAACAGTATTATTTAGAAAATTACGTGGGTTTTTGGGCAATGGCGTTTCACAAGTCCCCAAGAACAGACAAGAACGCATATTGAGAAATGGCTATTGTATATGTGAAAATTAGTGCTGGGCATAGATTAATTTTTTTAATCAAGATTAATCTCACTGTTCTTGGAATTAATCTAGATTAATCTAGATTAAAATGGCTCATTTGAATTCTGCCGAATGCATTCAAATTATGTTCAATAAGATGTACTTGTTAGTACTGATAGAGCTGTGCTGCACTCAAACATAGTAGTTTGATGACGACTCTTCCCCTGCGCTACATTGCTTTCCCCGGCATCTACCGCATTAGCTAAGGGATGCTTTGCGTTTAGGTAGTGCTGGGCGGTATACCGGTTTACACCGAAAACCGGTGTATATTTTCGTTACAATATTAATAGTGCTCCTGTAGCTCAAGTGGTAGAGCATTGCGTTAACAAGCGCAAGGTTGGGGGTTTGATTCCCCGGGAACACATGATAGGTAAAAATTGATAGCCTGAATGCACTGTAAGTCGCTTTGGATAAATGCGTCTGCTAAATGCATAAATTTAATTTAATTTAAATTTAATTTAAAATGTAATTTTAATTTAATTTTAATATACCGCCATACCGATGTATTTAATTACTCAACGTTCGGAACATTATGCTGCGCCGCGGCCGTGGCACACTGTTTCAGACGGACCCTTTACAATGTTGCACTTCTAAGCAGCGACAGCGGTAAACACAGTAGTGCTCTGGTGTTACATTATAACGCCTGTTTCACACATACTCCGTCTGCAGTGCGTATGCGTTGCGTATTTTTTTTTTACGCACCCATGTTAACGGATTCCAGCATTCATACTGCACGAGGTTGCCGTCCATCAGTGCGTTCAAGGAGCGGTGCGTCTGCAGCAGTGCAGCGAACGTTTATGAACCGAGTCTATTTTTGCTGTGATGCAGGCACTGAATTGTGAAAGTGCATTGTTGGCGGGAAAAATTAACATGGATTTACATGGAAATGCAGTCATTTCGCAATAAATGTATACTAATTAAAGCTGTTTCACACGCAACACATGGGTTTTTGGCTAGGTTTAAAACAAGAAAAAGTGCACTTTTAGATAAACAAGGAAAACAATATATATATTCACTTTTATGGAGGCAGAAAAACAAAGTCCATTAAGACCCGTGGGATTGCTTGTGATAAAGATTTAAATGCAAAAGGCACGAGACTGTTTCTGTCTGTGGTGTTTTAATTTAAAATATTTTAACAAGAAAAGTAGGCTAATTATTGTGTTTAAATGTTTTGCCGCTTGCTTGAGCAGCTTATTATACAAACCTAGAAGTCAAATGCATGAATAATGCGTTGTTTATATTTATTGAGTTTAAACTAATGTCTATAACTATGAAAGATTGTTACTGTTCTGTGATAAGAGTCACATTTTTTTTTACATGGTTTGAAATATAGAATAATGAACAAATGTTGTGTTTGAGGACTAAACAGCCGCGGATCAGTAGCGGACTGCAAACACGTCCTGTGTGAAAGCACAATGAGTCCGAGCTGCTTCTGCACCACATACGGACACAGACTGCATACGCACTGCAGATGGAGTATGTGTGAAACAGGCGGGAGTCTTGTCAAGGTTTTTTTGGGGAAGCTTGGTAATTTCACAGTAGGCATACACACAGGTTCGAAGACTCGTTCTCGCCCCCTACAGTGCAATTCGTCTAGGTATACAGTCGTGGCCAAAAGTTTTGAGAATTACATAAATATTGGAAATTGGAAAAGTTGCTGCTTAAGTTTTTATAATAGCAATTTGCATATACTCCAGAATGTTATGACGAGTGATCAGATGAATTGCATAGTCCTTCTTTGCCATGAAAATTAACTTAATCCCAAAAAAAACTTTTGTAGGGTCAAAAATTAACAAAGACTTCTGTTTCCCTGTCCCAAACTATCTTGAGTAACAAAAGGGCCATTTGGCATTCCTGAAGACACAGAATTGCTGATATCGATCAAGGCCTGTAGGCCAACATGTTTATACATCGGGGGTCTGCTAATTGTCACACCTTTTGCACAGTGGGTGAAGCTGTAGTCTGCTGATTGGTCAGTTTGAATGTCTCACATTTGGGTTTCAGTCACATGGTCAAGGAAGGGATAAAAGAAGACTGTAAATGTTGCTCTGTCTCTTTCTCTCTGCTGGCTTTTCTTTGCTGGAGCTCTCTTCTCAGGGCTCTGCCCTCTGCCCTCTCTCCCTCTTTTTTCTCCCTCTCTCCATCTTCCCCTCTCTCTTTCTCTCTCAGGTAATATTTTATATACATGTTAGGTACATTTAACTAAATGTTTTACTATCCTTCATCTATTTTGTAACCAATTCAAGTGTAACATAACAAAATACTGTTATTAAACCATTTCAATTATTAATTATGTGCTAACTAATCTTGATTCAATATTAACTTTGAAGTGCTACCTATTGCAATACAATATAGTCACTTAATAGCAACGCTCTCCCACATATTTAGCTATTGTAACTGCTCTTATTTCCGTCCTTGGTATAAGTGGCAGTGGGTGGTAACAGACTAGAAATGTACAGTTTTATACCATCGTGCTGATAACGTTTCTTTAGTCCTTCAGCAATCATACAGCCTGAACCACTGTAGGGAAACCACCCTTACAGATGGTGCCGAAACCCGGGATCCCTTGCAGTGAGTTTTCTGAGATTTACTTTGGTTGGTCATCAGAATGAGGATTTTTTCATAGTTGATCTTATGAATGGATTAAAGCCAGCCTTCTGACTGTGGACTGGGTAAGTATGTTTTTTTATTGTCCATTTTTATGATATAGAAATTAGAAGTTATAAGAAGCTTCAATAGTCCCATTACTGTACAATCCGACAACATTCAGATTATCTCCTCAGGGATGGAAGGGAAAATCTCTAAAGCAAGTGTTATGGAGCAAAAAACTTGAGCCTACCTTGTGCAAACTCAAGAAAGAATATATTGATACTAGATGTTCAGATGATGAAATGTTCAAATGGTGGGACATACTTGGTAAACATCAAAAGAAATCAAAACATGGTGAAATAATTGAGGCTTTAAACTTCATAAGCTGTACTCGGCTACGTGATTTGATGAAACATCTATCTTCAAGTATAGATGCTAATTGTAAAGAACTGCATTCTAAAAATGCAGAAATACAAAAGTCAGAGGCAATGATTCAGAATCTTCACAGCTAGATAAATTACTAGCTGAACAGTTAGCTCTGAGTGAAAAATGTAAAAATCACAAGGGCACCATTGCAGATCTTAAGGCTAAGCTAAATGAACAAGAGTTCATGTCTCCCAAAACACTCAACAGTGATGGGGCTAAAAAGCATGTTCACTTCTTGGAAGAGGTGACTTCCTGTGATAATTCTAGAACTTTTAGTTCAGAGGAAGCATGTGCCACTGCTCAAAAAAAAGTGTGCCGATTTCAGTTCTTAAGGTGATGCAGCACCGTAATAGCGCAGAGTCGTGGACCAGAACGCATGGTGTAAAGAAAGCATTAGAGAGTCATGAAAATCCTCAAACTTCAGGAGAACACAGCAAACAACCCTGTGGCAAAGATAGCAGGTTTTGTAATTCCTGTCACAAAATAGGCCATACAGAGGAAAAATGCTGGTCCCTGGGTAGGGGTAGACCTCCACCTTATTTTCAGAAAGATAGGAAACCACTTTCTAAAGGCAGATATCAATGCTCATTTGCAGGTAAAACTCTTAGTGAGTTGACTGCATTGTTCAGGCAAGGCCTCCAGCTACTGACTTCACTTGCTAGTGGGTTAGCAGCTTAATAGCAGATAGGTTAATATGTAAACATCCAAATGTCAGTTATCCTGTTTGTATTTTCAAATTTGTAATTGCGCTAAACACATTGTGTGCATAAAGCACATTATAGTTGTTTGTATAACTACATGTGTACAAAGACTAGTTGAGTTTATTCTTTAAAAATACATGACTGCTTTACTGTAAGTGTGTGAAACACTTAGGTTTAAGGTTGTAGATGCTATGCATCTAGACCATGTGTCTTGTTTGAAATTGGAATAACTGTAATACTGGAATTGTATAGCAATTTCAAGTTGAATGTGTGTCTATGCTGAGTTTGTTTGTCTCCTGAGTGGTACACTCTGCTATTTTCCATATAGCTGCAGTTAAGCCATGTACAGGAGCCTAGAACTGCCATGGGGCCACAGTGTGATTCACAATTGTCTTAACAATGAAAATGCTTTCCTCACAACAGGATCCAATACCTCTGAACTTTGCATTTCATCATGCCCCTTAACAAAAAACATTGGTATTGAAGCATTTTGAGCCAGATCACACCACATACTCACATTCTCAGGCTGGCTCCCTGTTACTACAGGACTAAATTTGCATCACAATTGTAAAAACTTCCTTGTCTTTGTTTGGAGCATGATTACACGTACACATAGCCACAGCTAAATACAGACACACAGATAACACCATTTGATCTTCACACACAGGATCAAATCTGTCTGATACTGCCTCAAAAATGTATGCAAAAAATTTTTTTTAAGTCTATACATTCAGACTGTATTATAATTGTAGATTTCATCCCATTATCATTTGTTTTGTTTTCTTTGGGTTTACCTAATCACTTAGTTTGTTCCTCAAGTTTGAGATGTAAATTAGTATTTCTCATTCTTCTTCAATTTCTGTTTCTTTGTATGTTGTCCATTTCAGTTGCAACAATGATTGTTTTTGAACATTTTAATTTCTGTATTTGGTCACACTGAATATTTGCTGATACTCTTACTGATGAAGGGGGGTGTTAACAATAATTGCTAATTTTATTATTATGCAGTTATTTTTATGTTTCCAAAAACAGTTTAAGAGCTTTTCAGATCATCTTTTGTTCTCACCTTGACCATCTTTTTAAGTACATCAATTTAAGGGCCTTTTGCCAGAGACAAATTCAATCTGACCACATCAAATGTCTGACCAATGCTAAATGCCATGTTATTTTTGCTGTTTGTTGTGCCATATGTTCTTTTTAAATCACATGATCCCTGCTGCATAAGTTCACATCCCATGTCCTGCTTCAGAAAGAGGAACACTGGGGTTCTACCCCACTTCAGTGCCTGCTCGTTGTGGAGGTGTGAAGTATTTGATGGACGATTTGCATATCTATGAAGGGTGCAACACCATCTGAGGAAGATCTCAGGGCTGAAAGGAGAACAAAGACTGACCAGCTGCAACTGCAACACGTCTGGACCAGAAGTCTGAAGATGACATCTGCACACAACAGAAATCATATTTCTATGGACTGTGTCACCTTTTGCCTCTTTAGGTGTGTTCAACGGTGCCAAGGGGGGAACTGTAGGGTCAAAAATTATCAAAGACTTCTGTTTCCCTGTCCCAAACTATCTTGAGTAACAAAAGGGCCATTTGGCATTCCTGAAGACACAGAATTGCTGATATCGATCAAGGCCTGTAGGCCAACATGTTTATACATCAGGGGTCTGCTAATTGTCACACCTTTTGCACAGTGGGTGAAGCTGTAGTCTGCTGATTGGTCAGTTTGAATGTCTCACATTTGGGTTTCAGTCACATGGTCAAGGAAGGGATAAAAGAAGACTGTAAATGTTGCTCTGTCTCTTTCTCTCTGCTGGCTTTTCTTTGCTGGAGCTCTCTTCCCAGGGCTCTGCCCTCTGCCCTCTGCCCTCTCTCCCTCTTTTTTCTCCCTCTCTCCATCTTCCCCTCTCTCTTTCTCTCTCAGGTAATATTTTATATACATGTTAGGTACATTTAACCCTCTGGAGTCTAAGGGTATTTTTGGGGCCTGGAGAAGTTTTGTCATGCCCTGACATTTGTGCTTTTTTCAGTTTCTTATAAATATCTAAATGGCTAAAGTCTAATCTCACTGTAATCAGCACAAACTGGGCTATAATAATATGTGAGCAGCATGTATGTACATGATTGTGTTTTTGAGAAAAAAAATGTTATGCGTGGTTAGTGAAAAACTAAAAATGTTAAATCACTTGAATAAGGCAATAAAACACATATAGAAAATTGGTTCCCAGGAATTTTGAGAACTGGAGCTTGTAGCCTAGAATTTTTTTTTTTCTAAATGATGTGAAAATCATCTTGTTTACTCACTTACAGAAAACAATATATTGATTTAAATTTTCTAAGACACTTTTGTTGGTAAAAGTCATATGCAAGTAGGCGTCAAACTATCATGAATTCACACCTGAGAAGACAAAGACCTGCATAATGAGCTGCATAATGAGCCATTCAGTCAGCTGTGTCACTGAGAGGGATGAGTTACAAGAAAGAATGTGAGGACAAAATAAATCTATATAATTTTATGTTTGTAGTTTATTTAGAATATATTTAATTATCCCACAACATAATTTAATGTTCACTTGTGAGTGCAGTTAAACAGTTTATTAGGATCAATCAAAGCTGACTTTCAAACGGAATTTTTTGCAACATTACCCCAGTCACACAATCCTTCAGAAATCATTTTAACAATCTTATTTTCTACAAAAAAAAAAAAAACATTTATTGTTATTATTATCATTATTATTATTATTATTATTATTATTATTATTAATGTTGAAAAGAGCTGAGAATATTTTTTTTAGGTTTTTTAGGGGGGATAAATTGAAAGAACAGCAATGATTGTTACATTTGTACAGTTACATTTATTGTTACATTTATATTATTTACATCAAGATTTTGAATGGTATAGTAGTGTATATTGTTATTGAAACTTCATAATATTTCACTTGATTATACATTTAGTCAGGAATTATAGTTTGGAAAAAGTCTTTGGAAAAAGTCTAACTAGTAAAATGTTTACACGTTATGTGAAAACTAGTACAAGTATATAAATAAATAAAAAGAGACTTACTCATGTTTATGATCTCTGCTGAATAAAGTGCTTCATTCTTTTTTCTGATGAAATCCAAATCTCAAATCCTCAACCATATCACATCTTTTTGGGGTGAATTATGTCTTATTCCTCTCACCGCGAAGCAGTAAAACAGTAAAATAAAAAAAAAAACTTGAAGAACAGTCCCACTGCGTTGTCTTCTGTTGTGTGGGCGTATTCAAAAGCAGCGCGCTTCAGTGAAACATTTGAATCTCAATAGCGCGCTCGGCGCGGGGGCGTGGTCGCATTAGAAGATAATGAAGGGAGACGTGAAAAACGGACATCGCGTTGTTTTCATATGGATTACTTTATCACAGAATATTTGTTTTCAGCAGCACTCGTTTAGTTTAAAAGTAGACATGTCAGGCTTTCTATAGATATCTCTCTCATGTCTCTTCGTTGAGTATTCACTGAGTTACAGTTCATTTTAATGACGCATTTGTAACTGAAGATCAGCGCAGACAAAGACTGCAGACAGCACTCCTTGTTTGTTATCTTTATTTTATAAGTGCACAAAGTTTTGTTGTTATTATGTCTGTATACAAAAAAAAGGTAGACCCTTTACAGATTCGATTGATGTATTGCTCTAATCTGTACGATCAAAACTGAAAGTGTAATTTAAGTTCTTTTCGGGGTTATCAGGAAAAAATACCCCAAAACGCGTACACGCGTTAATCGACTTCAGAGGGTTAACTAAATGTTTTACTATCCTTCATCTATTTTGTAACCAATTCAAGTGTAACATAACAAAATACTGTTATTAAACCATTTCAAATATTAATTATGTGCTAACTAATCTTGATTCAATATTAACTTTGAAGTGCTACCTATTGCAATACAATATAGTCACTTAATAGCAACGCTCTCCCACATATTTAGCTATTGTAACTGCGCTTATTTCCGTCCTTGGTATAAGTGGCAGTGGGTGGTAACAGACTAGAAATGTACAGTTTTATACCATCGTGCTGATAACGTTTCTTTAGTCCTTCGGCAATCCTACAGCCTGAACCACTGTAGGGAAACCACCCTTACACTTTCCACTGCATTTCATTGCTGTCATTAAAGGACCTGCTGAGATCATTTCAGTAATCATCTTGTTAACTCAGGTGAGAATGTTGACGAGCAAAAGGCTTGAGATCATTATGTCAGGCTGATTGGGTTAGAATGGCAGACTTGACATGTTAAAAGGAGGGTGATGCTTGAAATCATTGTTCTTCCATTGTTAACCATGGTGACCTGCAAAGAAACGCGTGCAGCCATCATTGCGTTGCAGAAAAATGGCTTCACAGGCAAGGATATTGTGGCTACTAAGATTGCACCTAAATCAACAATTTATAGGTTCATCAAGAACTTCAAGGAAAGAGGTTCAATTCTTGTAAAGAAGGCTTCAGGGCGTCCAAGAAAGTCCAGCAAGCGCCAGGATCGTCTCCTAAAGAGGATTCAGCTGTGGGATAGGAGTGCCACCAGTGCAGAGCTTGCTCAGGAATGGCAGCAGGCAGGTGTGAGCGCATCTGCACGCACAGTGAGGCGAAGACTTTTGGAAGATGGCCTGGTGTCAAGAAGGGCAGCAAAGAAGCCACTTCTCTCCAAAAAAAACATCAGGGACAGATTGATCTTCTGCAGAAAGTATAGTGAATGGACTGCTGAGGACTGGGGCAAACTCATATTCTCCGATGAAGTCCCTTTCCGATTGTTTGGGGAATCTGGAAAAAGGCTTGTCCGGAGAAGAAAAGGTGAGCGCTACCATCAGTCCTGTGTCATGCCAACAGTAAAGCATCCTGACACCATTCATGTGTGGGGTTGCTTCTCATCCAAGGGAGTGGGCTCACTCACAATTCTGCCCAAAAACACAGCCATGAATAAAGAATGGTACCAAAACACCCTCCAACAGCAACTTCTTCCAACAACCCAACAACAGTTTGGTAAAGAACAATGCATTTTCCAGCACGATGGAGCACCGTGCCATAAGGCAGAAGTGATAACTAAGTGGCTCGGGGACCAGAATGTTGAAATTTTGGGTCCATGGCCTGGAAACTCCCCAGATCTTAATCCCATTGAGAACTTGTAGTCAATCCTCAAGAGGCGGGTGGACAAACAAAAACCCACTAATTCTGACAAACTCCAAGAAGTTATTATGAAAGAATGGGTTGCTATCAGTCAGGATTTGGCCCAGAAGTTGATTGAGAGCACGCCCAGTCGAATTGCAGAGGTCCTGAAAAAGAAGGGCCAACACTGCAAATACTGACTCTTTGCATAAATGTCATGTAATTGTCGATAAAAGCCTTTGAAACGTATGAAGTGCTTGTAATTATATTTCAGTACATCACAGAAACAACTGAAACAAAGATCTAAAAGCAGTTTAGCAGCAAACTTTTTGAAAACTAATATTTATGTAATTCTAAAAACTTTTGGCCACGACTGTACATCCGCGCTAAACTATCACGGTGAAAGTCATCATAGCTTGCGTAGTATAGACCCAGCTCCCAACCCAACTTTGAGAATAGATTAATGGCGATATTTTTTTTTATCACCCGATAAGAGTCTTACGTTAACGCAGTACGTTAACAGCGATAACGGCCCACCACTAGTGAAAATATAAAATTATAAAATACATGGTTATAATTTTTTGTGTTCGCGCACTCTGATGTAGATAAGCCCAACACTCATGGACAGCAAAGCGGAATGAGTGAAGGACGCTTTATTACCTTCATGCAAAAATGTGATTCTAGTCAACCAATCAACATTCTGCAGTGAGTTTAGCTCCACCCTTTTGTTACCCTTTGCTGTGCTAGGTACCCCAATGGAAGGGTACCAAAAAGAGGTACGGTACGGTTTGCTATTTTGGTACCATTCACAACTTCTGACAGTAGAAATGGAAATAATTGTGTACTGTACTTTGCCGAACCGTACCACTCAGTGGAAACAAGCCAAAAGTGGCGCCAAGTGGCATTTCATCAGAATCTTTCTCCAACATTTTTATGCTTAGGTCTTTGCAGTTGATTCATTGCCAAAGAGGATTTTGGGGTACTGTTTGAATGGATTAAAGATATCATTTAGGTTACCCTATCAGCGTTGGGACCCATCAGGACTCAAACTTTGCGTCTTCTGCCTGCCCACACATTAGGACGTGGAGTGCCGTTTACCTTCTATATATGCCACTGCCACCACACGTTGCCTTCATTGATATGCACCGGCTGTGCTGCTGTCTTTCATACAGATGTGTTGTTCATGCTGAGAGCTATTAATGCCGGCGCTACCGCCATGCACTGAGCTGGGATGGCTGGGAAGTCCCGCCCCCTTTTCTGGGCTGTGGGCTTCCACTAGTTCCGCTAGGGTATGACTTCATAAAGACAACAGCACCAGCAGAGCTGCCGCTCACTCACTCTATATTGCGGCAGCCTGATTGTTCCCATAATGCACATTGGTCCCTTCTATGTACCAGTTCTTGCAGTGATTACAGTGGCAGTGCACCTGTATGATTTGTCTTGCTGCTATTATCCTGTGGGTTACAGTCATTATGCTTGAAATCTACCCCCACCTTTAATATGGGCTATTGCTACTGTTGGCTGTGTTACAATTCTAGTACCCTGCTGTCCTGTTTTAAATAGCACCAGGTTTGTTTCTTGTTGATGCATTTGTTATGTGATCTAGCATGGCTAGGTTACGATAGTAATGAGTGATGATTTAACCAGAGTTTTCTATTTGGGTTTCAGCAGCCGCTAACCACTGAACATTGCGTTCTTACTGCACTTGCCCCATTCTACTAATTGGCTGAAGTGTTATAACGTGTCATCGGATAGTGTACAGCAAGCTTCAGGTTTTTCATATTGGACAACATGGCAGCCGCGGCGTTCATAATCGTGCGGTTCCCGTTCTTGGCACCGGTGATGCTGCTGCATAGCCAACTTACACACAGTTCCCCAGGCCATTGTTCCGGTAAGCTCCACAACTGCATGTCTAGCTCCGGTTAGAAGCTGTTGTTTGGAATGTTCTGCTTATGTGTACTTGTGTACAGTGGCTGATTGCTGTTGAATGTCGCTACGTTTATTTGATGTCTCCGCTTATGCTGAGCACCCCTTGCAGTAACACAGTGCAAAGTTATATGTTCCCCAAAGTGATCAGCTTACGCTGTACACAACATTGAGAGACCCTCTCTAAAGGGAATGTATCCAGTTACTGACAAAACTTTGATTCCCTGAGAATCAAATCAAAATTCTCTTAGGCTGTATTTACACTTGCACAAAAATCAGATTTTTTGGTCACATCTGACACAGATCGAAAATTGTTGCACACATGTAAATACAAAAATCAGCATGAGCTGAGCCACTTCCAAATGTAATTTAAATTAGATACATATTCAATATCTGGACTCCCAATGCGAGGGTGACACGTTTGCCCATAAAGATTGTGTTTTAATGCTGGTGTGCTGCTTGTACTCGCATTTTATTGATATGGAAACTTTTATAGGTAAGAAATTGTACATTCAGGAGCTGGTTTCCAACCCCTGCCTCGTGAATTTTATAAATACAACAGCTAAAACCTACATTATATTTCTAAGCAATAAGGTGATAACTTAGCAGTTTTTGTAATTAAACAAACAAGCTTCACTAGTTCGAAAGCTTCACACACGCTCGCTCGTGCTCTCTCTCTCTCTCTTCTTAATTCATTAAAATAAATATCATCTTGGCGCTACTTATGTCATTCGACCTCTAACAAGCTGTAGATAAAATAGCCTAACAAATGAAAATTACTGTTATTTCATTTATATGAAATGCCGCTCAGCACCGTTTATATAGGGTGCTTTCCTGTCCCCTTTTCAAGTGCCATTGGACAATGCAATGCAAGACTACAGTTGTTCAGGAGAAAGGTGTTTCCCCAAAGCGATCTTAACAAAAGAAATGTGATCATTGTTCATGAACATTTAAGTAGGCTAGATATATGCATCACAAAAGTGGATGACCAAAATGCTATTTAGTAATAATTTTACAAATGCAAACCACAATAACGGCTCCAGTTACTGACATAACCTCGGGTCCCTGAGAAGGGAACTATCTAGCCTACTAAAATGTTCATAAACAATGATCACACTTCTTTTGTTACTTTGTTAAGACTTTGTTAATTGCAAAATGTGTTAGCACAGATACTTACGTTACTCCTGGGTGAAGGTTGTATTTTCTTTTTCCAAGCTTAGTTTGTTGCGCAAAGAAATCATACCGCTCTGACTTTTTCCACATGTAATAAAAAGCCACACAATCTCCGACAGACCTTGTTCTGACCTGAAATTGAATAAGGAAATGACAATAATAGGAAAAAACTAAATAACGTTTGAAATGCCACATCAAGTAGCCCATATTCTTATCTAACAGAGAAAACTGCTAGGCACATTATTGAACCCCACAGCTTTCTTTATTTTTCTAGTGATTACATTTGTAAATGTTAAAATGTCAATACAAGAAGGGGCAGATATGGATTGACATTCATTTTAAGACTTTTTGCAAATGAAGTGATCTACCTAAGGTGATGAATGCCATAAAATGAACACTACCTTGTTGGCCTGGATAAAATGAAAGTCTTTTCCGTAAGCCTTTAAACCTTGTTCAAAATTCCTACATTCTTCCTCTGTCCAGACAGATAGTTCCTCTGTATAAAAAAAATAAATAATAAAATAGGACTGTCAATGGATTAAACCACTTAATTGCGATTTTTTTAAGGACCGCTCACTGGCCACTTTATTAGGTACACCTTGCTAGTACTGGGTTGGACCCCCTTTTGCCTTCATAACTGTCTTAATTCTTCGTGGCATAGATTCAACATGGTGTTGGAAACATTCCTCAGAGATTTTGGTCCATATTGACATGATAGCATCATGCAGTTGCTGCAGATTTGTCAGCTGCACATCCATGATGTGAATCTCCCTTTCCACCACATCCCAACACTGCTCTATTGGATTGAGATCTGGTGACTGTGGAGGCCATTTGAGTAAAGTGAACTTATTGTCATGTTTAAGAAACCAGTCTGAGATGATTTGAGCTTTGTGACATGTTACATTATCCTGCTGGAAGTAGCAATCAGAAGATGGGTACACTGTAGTCATAAAGGGATGGACATGGTCAGCAACAATAATCAGGTAGGCTGTGGCGTTTAAACAATGCTCAATTGGTACTAAGGGGCCCAAAGTGTGCCAAGAAAATTACCCCCCCCCACCATTACACCACCACCACAACCACCAGCCTGAACCGTTGAGACAAGGCAGGATGGATCCATGCTTTCATGCTCTTTATGGCAAATTCTGACCCTACCATCTGAATGTCGCAGCAGAAATCGAGACTCGTCAGACCAGGCAATGTTTTTCCAATCTTCTATTGTCCAATTTTGGTGAGCCTGTGTGAATTGTAGCTTCCGTTTCCTGTTCTTAGCTGACAGGAGCAACACCCGGTGTGGTCTTCTGCTGCTGTAGCCCATCTGCTTCAGGGTTTGATGGTATTCTGCATAACTTGGTTGTAATGAGTGGTTATTTGAGTTACTGTTGCCTTTCTATCATCTCTAACCAGTATGCCCATTCTCCTCTGACCTCTGACATCAACAAGGCATTTTCATCCACACAACTGCCGCTCACTGGATATTTTCTCTTTTTCGGACCATTCTCTGTAAACCCTAGAAATGGTTGTGCATGAAAATCCCAGTAGATCAGCAGTTTTTGAAATACTCAGACCAGCCCTTCTGGCACCAACAACCATTCCACGTTCAAAGTCACTTAAATCCCCTTTCTGATGCTCGGTTTGAACTTCAGCAAGTTGTCTTCACCACATCTAGATGCCTAAATGCATTGAGTTGCTGCCATGTGATTGGCTGATTAGCAAATTGTGTTACCAAGCAATTGAACAGGTGTACCTAATATAGTGGCCGGTAAGTGTGTGTATATTTTATATATATATATATATATATATATATATAGATATATATATATATATATATATATATATATATATATATATATATTATATATATATATATATTATACACACATACACACACACACACACACACAGCAATTTATGTGTGGATTTCAGCATTATCTCTGAAGGTTAATTTTTCTCAAACACACAAAGTGTTTGTGGTATATGAATAAATAACATATTACATAAATCAAATGTCATGAATGTACATGTCATAAATTTGACAAATTATAATTGATACTCATACTGATAATACTGATCATGACTGTTGTCATTTGAGACATTTCTGAATTATTGCACTTCACCTATAAGCACAAACAAAGAATGTCAACTCTTATGGTTATTTGATCTTATATAGTTTCCGGATTTATTATCATATAAATGAACATACTGTCAACTTAATGAAAACTGCTAAAACAGTGAAATTCCTTATATTAATTCCCAAATTATACTTATGTTTTGCTATTAAAACAACAAGAAAGACTTTGTCGAACAGAGTTTGTGTAGGTGCACTTATTCAGCAAACACATCCATGTTTAGATTTATTAAAGTTTGCCACTGAGAAAGACTGATAGCAGATTTGCAGAGCAAACAGTGCAAACATCAGTGTGAAGGATCACAGACTAGTGGATCACTAAACTCCAACTTGTCAATGTTTTTAGCTCATCAGCACTTTTTTCTGCATTGTTCAAAGAACACATGGTTGCCAGGTTGTGAATATAAAGTAAAACACAGGGAAAAAAATATGTCCTTTTAAACCCTTTGGAAACCCCAACCAAGAAAACATTTTTTAAACTATAAGCTTTTTATACTAAAGGCATAGTTATTGTTTTATGATGTCAGTGTCATTTCATCTTATCTTAAGCCGGGTGCACACCGTACGATTTTGTTCACGATTTGACAAAAAAAAAACAAAAAATTTATTTTTTGACAAAAAGACAAATTTTGGAAATCCTAAAAGATTCCTCTGATCCTAGACTAAAATCTGAAGTCTTTGGACGTTAGTCTGACATGTTCACCGACAGCCGATTAATGACCGTTGCGATCAAATTTTACCTCTAACGAAATTCTGGCAGTGTCAGAAGATTTGGCGCACAGTCTTGCAGTGTGACTTCTCCTACGTCGAACATCTAATTGTCTTCATTTTTCAAGACAAGCCATGATCAAAATTAACGCTGGAGTTTTCGTTGTTATTGTGCGTGTTCACTGGAGCGGAGCAGGGCGAGCGCTATTAATTCACTTATATCGAAGTTGAGCTTCATGCTCTGAAGCTTAACTTTCATAGGAATGAACTGAAAATGTCGCTCTGCTCCATGTGAGCGGACACACACCGTTTAGCCACCATTTCATTCCTGTGTGTAATGCAGCTCACCTTCATCGAACGTGTCATGGATTGATTTTTCTTGCGCAGGTCCGTTTTTAATTTGTCTTGACTGTCGTACAGTCTGACATTAATGACAGCTGAGATCCTACAGTGTGACATGTGCATCATGTTCATACAGTTTGACAAGCAACAACCGTAAAGGAATATTAAAAATCGCACAGTGTGCGCCTGGCTTTAGTCATGAAAAAAAGGGAAAAAAAAGGTTGTCAACAAATATTTTTTGTTAAAATAAACACTACACTGAAAGTGCAGAAGCACTGTCAGTCTGTTGTATGTAGTATGTGAATGTTTTCTACTGCCTCAAACTTTATGATGAAATACAAAGAAAAATGCCATTTAACCAACTTTGTAAGGCTCACCTCGGGCTGCTTTAACGTTAAATCTTAATCTTCGCAAAGCTTCAGCAGTATCGAAATTACATTTCACCAACTCATATAATGCCTGAGGGGAGTAAACAATTTGTATTGTGTATTAAGTCACAGTTCAGCATTTGATTACAAATAAAATTATTTAACTATTATTATTATTATTATTATTATTATTATTATTATTATTATTATTATTATTAAATCTTATATGCAGTTGTTTAGTACCTGCTCATTGTCTTTGATGTGGGATCCTTCTGGAATAGCATCTACTCCAGTCTCCTCTCCCGTCCGTCGACATGCTTCTGTCAGAAACTCAACCACAGTGTTTTCAGTAAGAATTTCAGGATTCCACAGCAGCTGGTCATCATTTTCATACACTGTGAATGATGGAGTCACAGATTCAAAGCATATTACAAGAGTATAACATATTTATGCCTCCAAAAATGAAAACCATTTCCATAAGTGAAATCAAAGACATGAAGTGCTTATAATTACAGTCATGTAATTAAAAAAACTTATAATAATTGAAGAGTTATAAAAATTACATCATACTATGACTGATGAAGTTCTCATTTCATTAGTGCCAGCAAAAACTTTCCGGTTTAAATATTTATAGTCAGTGTGTCCAAAAGGATTCAACGATTGGTCCCAACTGTTTTTGTAACCCAATGTAATACTACAAAAAAAAAAAAAAAAATTCCTTATGCACGTTTGCAAAACATACAACGGCACTTGTCAAATGAACAAAAAGAAACAAAAACATTTATTTTCCTGTGCAGTATAATTCTACCAAACTGATATGTATTGATCAACATAAGTCAAATCTACCTTTCTCTTTGTCTTTGTATTTGCACAGTCCAGATGGTGTTTCAGCCTGATACATGGAGCCAACCATAATTTCCTGTTAAGAACATACACGTGTCAAACATTTAATGGGATATTACAGACAAAAATCATGAAGAAAACTATACTGATGAAAACATTTACTTTTTTCCAGTCTTCAGAGGGAATATAGTCATCATCCACCTCTGACTCTTCATCTACTTCATTATCTAAAAATTAATAGTCAAAACAGTGGGGGTGAGAAATATTGAATAAAATGCAGTGAGCAGTAACAAGTGGAGCTTTTCTATCTCTTACTCTGAAAGTAGCCATGGTTCTGTGAACGTATGAGTTCAGCTGTTTTAGAGGCTGTCACTGCACAGATTCGACTGTCAGTGGAGTAGCTCTCATTTTCCATCCCTGTGGATACCTTTGCTTCATCCTCCTGAAAAAAATAAATAAAATTTAAACGCAGATCTAACCACTTAACTGTCACTGTCCCATCAGCAGGACGCCTAAGTATACTTCACTATGTTACATTTAAATAAAAATATAACCATAACAAACTATGTATATTGTTGGAACTGTCTAAGACTCCTAAATATATATTTTACCACTGTTTTTTTGTTACAAATTATGCAGGAACAGTAATAGAATATAGCAGCAATTACGGGGTTAAGCACTACAGAAGCAAGCATCAGACCAACTGCAGAAATGAGTAATTGAAGCCATTTTAGGATGATTTCAGTCAAAACGGCTGAAAAATCATAAATACAACCTCTAGTAATATGATTTATTGGCTTATCACGTTTGACTAATAGGTGGCGCTATTATCAAATTGATGTGGTGTTTTCTGTGTGAGTTGACAATTGCACACACAAATGTTGGTGTCAATATGCCAAAGCATTGCAGAGATACAGCCTCAAGTGTCATTTTGGCATCATTCCTCAAATTCGTTGCTGTGGTATGTGAAAACGGTTTTGTCTATCAACACAAAATCCATAACTTTTTGTCAGCATGGGCTGAAGATGATATGATTCGATTTTGTTGAAAATCGGACCAGTGGTCTAGGAGGAGTTCAAAAAGTAGGTTTTTAAAGAAAATCTAAATGGCAGACAGCAAGTTTGGCAACATTGGTATCACTGTTCTCAGCATGACCCAAGGAATCTATTAACCTATTATCTACCAGTCTCATTACAATAGTCAAAATTCACAGAAAGCAATTAGCATTTATTTGAAATCTCATTATAACTTTTGACCACAAGGTGGCACTATCTTAAAACTTCTTGAATACTTTCAGGTCATGGTCTTGATGGTACATACAAAGTTTCGTAATGGTACACCAATGCATTCGTAAAATATAGCATTTTATATCATAATACTCTATTGTAATCAATGGCAATTTCATGTTTTGTTCAATTACAGTAGGTAGACAACCAGAACAGTCAATACAAAATCATCCTTAAAACCAACTCACCAGCTTGCTAAAAAAACTCGACAAACCAAAGGCAGGTGGCGCAAAGGGACAGATTGCAAATGAATGTAATTGTAAAATGAGATAAAAGGAGGAAGTAAAACAACAATAACATTATGATATAACATTGAAACATCTTTAAAAACCATTAAAACATTTACAGTGAGTTAATTTCAAAACGTAGGATAGTCTTAGGCTACAGTCTACTCATCAAAAAAAAAAAAAAAAAAAAGACCTTTACTCAAAGGATCTTATGCATGCTATTATTATTAAACAGTCATTAAATAGAAGGCCTATATATATATATATATATATATATATATATATATATATATATATACATACACACAGTACAGGTCAAAAGTTTGGAAACATTACTATTTGTAATGTTTATGAAAGAAGTTGTTTCTGCTCATCAAGCCTGCATTTATTTGATCAAAAATACAGAAAAAAATTTAATATTGTGATATATTATTACAATTTAAAATAATTGTTTTTAAATTTATTATACTTTAAATTATCATTTATTTCTGTCATGCAAAGCTGAATTTTTTAGGATAGGATCATTATCACATGATCCTTTAGAAATCATTCTAATATGATGATTCATTATCAAAGTTGGAAACAGTTCTGCTGCTTAATATTTTTTCAGAACATGTGATACTTTTTTAGGATACTTTGATGAATAAAAAGTAAAAAAAAAAAAAAAAAAAAAAAAAAAAGAAGCTATGTTTTTAAAATATAAATATTTTGTAATAATATACACTACTGGTCAGTAATTTGGGGTAAGTAATTTTTTTTTTTTTCTTTTTTTTAAATAAAATAAATACTTTTATTCAGCAAGGATGTGTTAAATTGATAAAAAGTGATAGTAAAGAAAATATATTATTAGAATATATATTATTAGAATTTTTATTTTGAATAAATGCAGTTCTTTTTAACCTTTTATTCATCAAATATATTAGACAGCAGAACTGTTTCCAACACTTATAATAAATCAGAATATTAGAATGATTTCTAAATGATCATGTGATAGACTGGATGTTACATGTGACACTGAAGGCTGGAGTAATGATGCTGAAAATTCAGCTTTGCATCACAGAATAAATTATTTTTTTTTAAGTATATTCAAATAGAAAACTATTATTTTAAGTTGTAATAATATTTCACAATATTACTGTTTTTTTCTGTATTTTTGATCAAATAAATGCAGGCTTGATGAGCAGAAGAGACTTTCAAAAACTTTCAAAAACATTAAAAATAGTAATGTTTCCAAAGCGGATGAAGCAAAAACAATGTCATCTGTTAATACACACACACACACACACACACACATATATACATACACACACACACATATATATATACATACACACACACACACACACATATATATATATACACACACACATATATATATATACACATACACATATATATACACACACACATATATATATATATATATATATATATATATATATATATATATATATATATGGATAAAAAGCTAAATATTTTCATTTTGGTTCATTCTTGGTTTAAACAAATCTTCAGGTTCCATATGCAGAGCGAAAAGAAAACGGTCCAGCATTTAGCAATAATTATTATTAACTGTTATTATTCTTGATTTTTCAAACTGCTAACACTTTGCATTTATGAATTATGCCTTTACTGTTTGACCAAAAATTGAGTATTTTCTGTTTCAGCTATTTGATCGCGCTGAAGCCTCACGCGCACATATTCATTGGAAACAGTCATTCACCGTGTCATCCGGTGCGAGCAGCGGTCCACTTTGGCATATAGCTAATTATGATTTTTTTTTTTTCTTCGATACTGAAACACGCGTGAACTACA
Organism: Cyprinus carpio; assembly: GCF_018340385.1. Classification (NCBI taxonomy): domain Eukaryota; kingdom Metazoa; phylum Chordata; class Actinopteri; order Cypriniformes; family Cyprinidae; genus Cyprinus; species Cyprinus carpio. The sequence continues at coordinate 7,896,078 of NC_056573.1, forward strand.
AAGCCTATTTTTCCTCATGAATAATAGTTAAGCTTCAAATGGGCAACATCACGAATATGGAAACATTTGGATTTCTCCCAAATGAGAGAGCCCAACCTTACCTTATTTTTCACTTTAAATTATTATTAATTTTTTTTGTTTGTTTATAGCTTAGCCTATATTATTATATACTGCAATTATATTTATCCATTAGACATATATTTTTAATTATTATGCTGCTCTGATACATTTGTTAAATTTAAAGGATTTGTTGTAAAGTGAAGGGAACTAAAAATATCCTGTTGGCACATTATAACATTATTAGGCCACCCGTTATTATTTCTGAATGTAATAAAATGCAACTTATACATGACTTATATATATTTTTTTCCTCTCACAAACTTAATTTATTTTTTGGCGTGTTTAAAAAAAAAAAAAAAAAAAAAAAAAAAACGAAAATAGGAGATTAATCGGTTAAAATTTGTTACTGTGGATTAACAGTAATTATAATTATTATATACTTAGGAACAGAGTCTGGGCCTAATCTAGGCTATCCAGGTTTTTTTTTTTACATTGCATCTGAAAATGACTTTGTGCAGCACATTCACTTCATGCGCTCTGGTTCAGATCCGCCTCCCGCGTTGCTCAGCTGTGGATGATTTAAAAATGTTTGATATAAAGCTTGCTGTCCCATTTTATACAGAAATTGTTCATTTAAAAAAAAATCGAATTATATGGTTAGTTCTAATTATATTGTTAACACAAGTTCATTTAGGCTATTTAACATGCACTGTGACAATTTACCCGTTTTAACTTATAAACTCCATGAGATTTTAAAATCAGTTTAATAGTATTGAAGTTCAAGTTAAAAAAAAAAAAAAAGGTTTTAATTGCTTGAATTATTTCTATGAATTAATAATATGTTATTCATGTTTATTCTTGTAGAAAATAAGTGTTTATTCTTTAAGAAAATAAGGGAAAAAATAAGGGACGATCCAAATATTTGTCTCATTTGTTTTGCTTCACCTATTTATGTAGGCTACAATTATTCTAAAAAATAAAATAAAAAAAATAAATAATAATAATAATAATAATAATAATAATAATAATGTCATTAAAAAATGCCATTGGCCAGAGTAATTTGACCATTATAGAATTGTGACTTTAAAGGTTAGTGATTTAGGAGGTGAAAATACTGTGAAATTACAAATGGCATGGGATTTTAAAGCATAACAACTGAAGGTCTATGAAATGTTACCCAATAAAGCATTTTTTTAACAATGGAACTTTTTAACTAAAATATTATTTCCACCATACAGCCTGTGGATAAATAAAATGCATACTTTTCAATGAAAGAACACTGAGAGTGTAGGTTGCTTCTGGTGTTTGGATTTGTACTTCAATATAACTTCAATATAATACGTCTTCCTTCAGGCAGACTGAATGTTTTCCTGCCTTGCTAAATGTTGGGTCAGTTTGCGTGAGTCCCGCGCGCTGTGAAGCAGGAGCAGCTGATGGAGGATTCCGCTTGGTCTTAAAGCCTTCCGCAAATGCTACGTTCACAAATAACAATGATTTTTGTAAAATAATGATTAATTACCAATTGATAATTTGTTATTATTATGGTCTTGTGAAAAAAATAATATGGGCTGCGAGAAAATAATGAATAAAAAGAGTACGGCTGCTGTGAGTGCAGGCATGTTTCAACCCAGTAACATGACAACACACCATTCCTCACAGCCCAAAAACAGACTGAATACAGTTCAGCTGGAGGGGGTTGGGGGGTAGTTTTGTATAGTTTGTGGGGGTTGATATAAATGTGTGAATCTCTTGGTCTTTCATATGCACAGTGTCTAATGAGGGTTTTGGTTTTGGTTGACGAAAGGTTTTGATCCACTTCAAATGTTGACTGCTGTATATCGCAATATAGTTTATTAGTTATTATAACTTAATTTCAGAGGAAGTTGCCTTAACTCAAAAAAAAAAAAAAAAAAGATGCAAACTGTTGCGTTAATTTTATTTTGTTCCGTCTTAACAATATTTTTTAGACTATGAAATAAAAATTATCACAGAATGTAGCCTATTCATAACCAATATATTGAACCATCTCTTTATGTTTTTCTAAATCCCAAACAGACTCCAGAAATCAGTAAAGTATCCGTCTATGAACATGTTTTATAGGTTATTTTAGATTTGGGAAATACACATGCGTTACAGACGTGACAAAAAATATTTTGGAGTTTTCAGAGACATAATTTTTTTTGCTGGTGGTATTTTATTTTTTTGTAGCCTATTTACAATGCACAAACCAGAAGCAACAATATCTGCAGAGAAGGGTTGGCCATTCTCAAAACATAAAATATCAATTTTATTTAAATTTTCATTTTTGTGTTTCAGAGGAAAAATCATTGTTAAGGTATCTCTCCATTATGTACCGTTTTGAAAGCAGAATTTATGCAAACGCGTATAAAATGCTTTAAAAACTTTAACAGAGATGTCTAGAGGGGATTTAATAGGTCTGCCTCCACATAAGATTTTTCTAGTTACTAGTCGTTCATTTGTCATTATTCAACTAATCACAGGTTTATATTAAATTAACATCTATAATCCATAATGAGCCTTAATATATTCCGCGCTCAAGAACATGCATTAAGTTTGCCACAAAGCACAGGCAGAAGTAGCCTAATAATTATGAAAAAGGAGACATTTTAATTATTTATTAATAAACAAATGTTTTCTTGTTGGCTGCAAGATGAAATTCACAGTGCTGACTCTCTCCACACGGACGTGCCTTTAAAGAGAAATACAACCTTCACAGATTACATAATGCTTTCGTTCTGAATTGATTCATTTAAAAGTAGACATTTCAAGCTTTCTGTAGATATATTTCTCATGTATGCGAGACACCACAATTTTAAGTTAATTCATTATCAGGAAAAAATTCAAGTGATCGAGATGGCGCCTCCCTGTTATGAATGCGCATTAATAATTTTCGCACAAACACTTGAATATGAATATTAATTCACATTTTGCATATGCATTACAACGTAAATATTTTTTTACAGGCAATTATCCAAAATAAAACCAAACAAGATTTGTAATGAAGATAAAACAAATACGAATAAATGCTGCACGTCGCACTCAGCATCACACGTGCTGCGCAAATCTTGCACTCTGACATTTTATACACCTGCATTTAAATGCGGCTGCAATTTTATTTTATTTTTTACTTAAATTATATGAAAGCAAGTAAAGAAGGCCCCCTTTAAAATCACTGAAGTTGTCAATTAATGAAGCTATTTTTTACATTGTGTGCATTTTGTTGAGTATAATGAGAGAACTTGAGTTTAAACGTGAGCACATTTTATTAATCCATCCATTCTTTAGAGTTTCAATAATTTAGATAATTTGTGCAGGTTTAATTTATTCGTTTCTTGGTTTAATTAGGCCTAAATAATGGGAGAGAAATTATACAGTGCCTCACATTTTACTAAAATAAAGGATATACAGGTCCTTCTCAAAAAAATAGCATATTGTGATAAAAGTTCATTATTTTCCATAATGTAATGATAAAAATTAAACTTTCATATATTTTAGATTCATTGCACACCAACTGAAATATTTCAGGTCTTTTATTGTTTTAATACTGATGACTTTTGGCATACAGCTCATGAAAACCCAAAATTCCTATCTCAAAAAATTAGCATATTTCATCCGACCAATAAAAGAAAAGTTTTTTAATACAAAAAAAGTCAACCTTCAAATAATTATGTTCAGTTATGCACTCAATACTTGGTCGGGAATCCTTTTGCAGAAATGACTGCTTCAATGCGGCGTGGCATGGAGGCAATCAGCCTGTGGCACTGCGGAGATGTTATGGAGGCCCAGGATGCTTCGATAGCGGCCTTAAGCTCATCCAGAGTGTTGGGTCTTGTGTCTCTCAACTTTCTCTTCACAATATCCCACAGATTCTCTATGGGGTTCAGGTCAGGAGAGTTGGCAGGCCAATTGAGCACAGTAATACCATGGTCAGTAAACCATTTACCAGTGGTTTTGGCACTTTGAGCAGGTGCCAGGTCGTGCTGAAAAACGATCTTCATCTCCATAAAGCTTTTCAGCAGATGGAAGCATGAAGTGCTCCAAAATCTCCTGATAGCTAGCTGCATTGACCCTGCCCTTGATAAAACACAGTGGACCAACACCAGCAGCTGACATGGCACCCCAGACCATCACTGACTGTGGGTACTTGACACTGGACTTCAGGCATTTTTGGCATTTCCTTCTCCCCAGTCTTCCTCCAGACTCTGGCACCTTGATTTCCGAATGACATGCAAAATTTGCTTTCATCTGAAAAAAGTACTTTGGACCACTGAGCAACAGTCCAGTGCTGCTTCTCTGTAGCCCAGGTCAGGCGCTTCTGCCGCTGTTTCTGGTTCAAAAGCACACGCCTGTGCACGGTGGCTCTGGATGTTTCTACTCCAGACTCAGTCCACTGCTTCCGCAGGTCCCCCAAGGTCTGGAATCGGTCCTTCTCCACAATCTTCCTCAGAGTCCGGTCACCTCTTCTCGTTGTGCAGTGTTTTTTGCCACACTTTTTCCTTCCCACAGACTTCCCACTGAGGTGCCTTGATACAGCACTCTGGGAACAGCCTATTCATTCAAAAATTTCTTTCTGTGTCTTACCCTCTCGCTTGAGGGTGTCAATGATGGCCTTCTGGACAGCAGTCAGGTCGGCAGTCTTACCCATGATTGCGGTTTTTGAGTAATGAACCAGGCTGGGAGTTTTTAAAAGCCTCAGGAATCTTTTGCAGGTGTTTAGAGTTAATTAGTTGATTCAGATGATTAGGTTAATAGCTCGTTTAGAGAACCTTTCCATGATATGCTATTTTTTTGAGATAGGAATTTTGGGTTTTCATGAGCTGTATGCCAAAATCATCAGTATTAAAACAATAAAAGACCTGAAAATATTTCAGTTGGTGTGCAATGAATCTAAAATATATGAAAGTTTAATTTTATCATTACATTATGGAAAATAATGAACTTTTATCACAATATGCTAATTTTTTGAGAAGGACCTGTAATTAAAAAAACATGCAACAATGTACAGACAAATATATTTTTCCCCGAGAAGTTATCTGTCAAAATAAATGACAGGTAACAAATAAAAAAAATGCATGTTGTTTTATTAAATGAATTTTACAATATAAATTAAAATATAGGCCTAATATATGAAAATATTGACATTTTGCATATTAATCCATGTAGCCTAGCTCACTAAAATAGACCACTAATTACTCCGATGCAAAGTAAACCACAATTTCTTTTGAATAATACAACACATAATTCATATAATATAAATAATACTGCACACCTATTAAATGTGTCAAATCTAAAATATGGTTTAATACCATGTAGCTTAGAGAAAATATATGCACAGGCTCAGGCTTGACATTTATCCTAATTGAATTCATTCTAAGAAATGCACATAACTTCATAAGTACCAAACTTTTATCTGTGAATATTAAATATTTTCACTACAGTGTTTTTCTTTCATTTTCCCTGACTGCAGCCATCAAATGTAACATCAGCGAGGCAAAACTGATGTCTATTTGCGAAAATGTGCTTTGATAACTTATGGTCAAAAGCTGCAAATGCACTTTGCAGACGCGGCGGTAGAACCACTGTTTTGGTTGGCCACCTACTGTATAGCACCACCAAGAGGCACAATCCCAACAAGAAGTCGAAAATAAGCTGACCACACCCAAAATTATAAGCATGTCAATATTTGATTTTACCACTAGGTGGCACTGGCTCAAAACTTCTCAGGCTCATTCAGGGCATCGTGCTGATGACCCATACCAAGTTTCATAACGATACGTCAATGCGTTCGTAAAATACAGCATTTTACTACAAAATTCAAAATGGCAGATGCCCAAAATGGCTGAAATGGTAAAATTGGGTATCATTCGACTCAGCAAGATGCACCTAATCTAAAGAGACCAGTTTTGTGATTTCGGGCAAAACCATTCAAAAGTTATATGCAAAAATATACATTTTTCATATCAACTGACCACACCTCTGTGAAGTTGGCCCCCCACCCAATGCAAAACGTCAGCAAACTAGTCTCAATTGTTTGTACTCTGTTTGTGCTGGTTTGTGCTGTAAAAAATTTTGTTTGTGCCGCTTTGGTATTTTAGATATTAAAATAATATTTATAGGTCAATCTGAGGTCACTCAGCCCCCCACATACTCCAAATTCACCCAAAACAGGTTCAATCGTTTGTGCTTCGTTCGTGCTGGTTTGTGCCAGTAATATTTTCATTTGTGCTGCTTTGGTTTTTTAGATATTAAAATAATATTTATAGGTTATTCTGAGGTCACTCTGCCCCCCACATGTTCCAAATTCACCCAAAACAGGTTCAGTTGTTTGTGCTGGTTTGTGCCAGTCAAAGTTTCGTTTGTGCTGCTTCGGTTTTTAAAATATTAGACATTGAATTATAGGTGATGACGTCACTCAGCCCCCCACATACTTCAAATTCACCCAAAACAGGCTCAATCGTTTGTGCTTCGTTTGTGCTGGTTTGTGCCGCGTAAAAAACATTTGTTTGTGCTGCTTAGGTTTTTAAGATATTAAAATAATGTTTAGTGGTCATTTTTTGATGTCACTCAGCACCCCACATGCTCCAAATTTACCCCAAATTGTCTCGTTTGTTTGTGCTTCGTTTGTGCTGGTTAAAGTTTCATTTGTGCTGCTTTGGTTTTTAAAATATTAGATAATGAATTATAGATGATGCCGTCACTCAACCCCACACATGCTCCAAATTCACCCAAAATAATCTTCTTTGTTTATATTTCATTTGAGCCCTCAAAATGTTCGTTTGTGATGCTTCGGTTTTTTAGATATTTTTAATGATCATTCTGAGGTCATGCTCCAAATTTACCCCAAATAATCTTCTTTGTTTGTGCTTCGTTTGTGCTGGTAATATTTTCGTTTTTTCCAACTACTGTGAATTTTTTCCTATTTAACTAGTCCCATGTTTACATTAAATTGATTAATATAATAACATATTAAACCATCCTTTAATATATAGGCACTAATTTCATCTATTAGTCCATTAGTGGAGATGGCCATCGGCGTCGGCATTTGGCAATAATTACAATGTCTTCTTTTTCCCCTACGCATTCAATCAATACTTTCCAGTGCTTTGCGGCAAGCTTTATGCGCGCTTGAGCGTGAATAGGCTATAAATGCCTATATATCAAAGGATGGTTTAATAGATTATTATATTAATCAATTTAATATAAACATGGGACTACTTGACTAGGAAAAAAATCTTTAAAAAAACAGTAGCAAAAACGAAAATATTACCAGCACAAGCGAAGCACAAACAAGAATATTTGGGGTAACTTTGGAGCATGTGGGGGGGCTGAGTGACCTCAGAATGATCACTAAATATTATTTTAATATCTAAAAGACCGAAGCAGCACAAAAAATATAAATAAATTAATTAATTAAAAAAATACAGCATAATAAAAGACGATTATTTGGGGTAAATTTGGAGCATGACCTCAGAATGATCACTAAAAATATCTAAAAAACCGAAGCATCACAAACAAACATTTTGACGGCACAAATGAAATATAAACAAAGAAGATTATTTTGGGTAAATTTGGAGCATGTGTGGGGTTGAGTGATGTCATCATCTATAATTCATTATCTAATATTTTAAAAAACCAAAGCAGCACAAATGAAACTTTAACCAGCACAAATGAAGCACAAACAAATGAGACAATTTGGGGTAAATTTGGAGCATGTGGGGTGCTGAGTGACATCAGAAAATGCCCACTAAACATTATTTTAATATCTTAAAAACCTAAGCAGCACAAACAAATGTTTTTACGCGGCACAAACCAGCACAAATGAAGCACAAAAGATTGAACCTGTTTTGGGTGAATTTGGAGTTTGTGGGGGGTTGAGTGACGTCATCACCTATAATACAATGTCTAATTTTTAAAAAAAAACGAAGCAGCACAAACAAAACTTTTACCGGCACAAAACAGCACAAACAAAGCACAAACAAACGAGTCTATTTGGGGTGAATTTGGAGTATGTGGGGGGGCTGAGTGACCTCAGATTGACCTAAAAAACTTGCAGGTCATCTCAGGTCGTGGTTGTTATAACACACACCAAGACTTTTCACAAAACTCCAAACCACATCATAAATAAATCCTAACAACCATTCATGCGTGTTTTTTGTAGAATTCTTTTGTGCACTATTCGAGAATGGTTTGACTAATCAACTTGAATTCCATAACTTTTTGCCAGCATGGTCTGAAGATGATCTGAACCAATTTTGGTGAAAATCAGACAAACTGTCTAGGATGAGTTTGAAAAAGTAGGTCTTCCAAACAATTAAAAATAGCGAAAAAACGAAACCTTATGATTTTTAAGCCAAGGATTCAGTGGAAAAAAGAATTTTCCTTCTGTGGCTTACGGAATAAAAGTTATTAGCATAAAAATGAGTGAATTTTTGGACAAGTGGTGGCGCTAGAGAGTTTGAGTTACAGACTTCAAATTTGCTATGCTTAATGTTGAGACTGTCCTCTATTAGTGTGCCAAATGTCACAACTTTCCAGCAAGTGGTTCTATGGGCTGCCATAGACTCAAGAGCGGAAGAAGTAGAAGAAGAAGAAGAAGAAAAAGAACGCAAACTGATACAATAGATGCTTATGCACCTTCAGTGTTTGGCCCCTAATTAATTTATGACAAGAGTGCACCTCAAAAAATCTACATCATAAACAGGAGTTCTGACCTTTGTCACAAAAAAGTTTTATTTATTTTATTGGTGTTGTTGCCTTTTTCCCTATCAAATGTTTTAGTTATCATCATAACTTATACATAATTTAAAAGCTTAAAACCTCAAAATCCTGTTGAAACTATTTTGAAATTGTTACCATGGAAATAATACTTCATAATCTTTTAGAAGTCTCCTCCCCCTTATGGTGGGTGACATATTACAAAACTTTTTATTATCCTATAATCAAAACTTTTTATAATCTTGACAAAATACATATGGTTGGAAAGGTCTGAGTTTCAAGATTCCACATTTGGTGGTTACTTTGTGATAGAAGTAATATTGAGAGAGAAATGTATATATCTGAAAAATGACTAAAAAAAATTCAGTGGAGTTTGGGTGTCACTTGGTGGCTTTTTTATAAAACCTTAAGAAAATGACATAGGAACTTTTTTTAATATATCAACTTCAAATTTAGAACACATTTTTTTTAGACATACAGCTTTAATTTTATAGCAACTCTTGGTTAAAAACTGTTTCAGGACTCGACATTAACGCTTGTCCACTTGTCCGGGAGAAGTGGATTGTTTTAAAGGGGCAAGTGAAAGAGAATTTTACTTGCCCGACCGGACAAGTAACCTGATTAAAACATCAATAACAAACAGTAACTAGGGCAGCACTGAAATTTTGGTGAAAATGATTCTGATTTTATTACTTTCAATGTATTAACAGTAGGGATGTGACGAGATCTTGTGGTACGAGATCTTGCGAGATTCGATGTGTCCCGCGAGATACGGTTGGTCTCGCAAGAACATGACGATATCCTCGCAAAACAATTTGCAGTTTACATTAAAAGCTGCACAATTAATCCTTTAAAAATCGCTATCTCAATTCTTATTCCTGTAGGACAACGATTCAGCTTTGTCTATTACAAATGTTTCACATCGCGAGTGTCAGTGGAGTGTGAGAAGCACGTTTTGTCACTGCCCATGTTAACGAATCAATTAGGCTTCTGCTGATCCAGAAAGAGCGACAAAAAGTATTTTCAACCACACATCATTATTTCTGTGTTACAGGCATTTAATTAACATAAGTACTGGGATAAAAGTTTATTGTTTGGGTATAAACAATTATTCTCTACAGTAGCGTTCAAAACAAAAGTATCTTAACACGTGTATGTATTGTAAAGCTTATACTCTTCCTCCAGGAGGTGGTGACAACTGCCCGTTTAAAAAAATATTTGTCATTGAATCATTCATTCAGGAGATTCCAATAGTTAAACAAGTCTTTATGAATTGAGACACTGACTACTTCATTTATTATTATTATTATTATTATTATTATTATTATTATTATTATTTCAAATTAATATATATTTTAAAGACTTAAGCAATGAACATTTTGTCAAAACCACTAGTAAATTGTTATTTTGTTTAGTTTTCTAATCTTTTTTTCCTTCAGAATTTAGATAATCATGATCTCCAATTTATATATATAAAATTTAATTTATCCAGAATCATGCAGCTCTAGTTTACATGTTGTTTATTGCTGCATATAATATATATAATATATTGTATAGATATATAATAGAAGTTTAATTTCATAAAGCACAAGTTGATTTCAAAATGCTCCTACATTTTTTGCATTTTGTGTTTTTCAGTTGAATAAAAGACTGTTTTTCCCTATATATTTCATAACTGAGTATTTCTTTAAAAAAAGTCTAAAAATCTCATCTCGTCTCGTTCTTGTGAACCCAGTCTTGTGTCTCGTTTCATCTCTTCACACCCCTCATTGACAGTATCAAGGTTGCATCAAGGTTGCGTCAATTGTGGCTCATGCAGCCTGTCTGACTCGCGGAGAAATCAAAACTAATAGGTGCAACAGCACGCACTGAGAAGCAGACATGAACAAACATATTAAGGTAGAAAAAATATATATATATATTCTATATAACATATGTTACAGGTAAGCAACATCACACAACCAAGCACCAGCATGATTGCAATTGCAAATGCAACCCTCTACATTACAAGTAATTAACTCGCACATGTGACTCTTCACCCTGGGCGACTAAGTGATGTCTAATAATAGCCAATGGCTAATAAATTCTCAGATTTTACTCGCCAGTGTGTGAGCTGGAGGCTAAGTATAAGTTTAGCACAGATATATTTTCACTTGCTGAAAACTGAGCGCTTCAGAGTTTCAGGTATACAATATACTTTGTTGTATTTTCCTGTCAAAATAACAGCATTCCTTTGGAATTCTTCAGCTTTTAAGAACCGTTGGGTTTTCCAGTAGTAGGCGGAACTAATGCGCAAACGGCAATCTCACTGGCTGGCACTCATCTATTTTGATTTCAGCAAATCAGTTCAAACGAACGCACAAAACCTGATTTATATTCATGAATCCAGCAGCTCATTAATCCTAAGTAATCCTTAGTGCATTTTATAGTTCTTATAAGTAGAATTCGTATCATTATCTTTTTTTTTTTTTTTTTTTTGGTGATCAACTTTTTATTAGTATTTTACATATAACAAATAACATCATGACATCCATTCAGGATAGAACGCAAAAACAACAACAACAGACATATAATCAATTTACATATTTCAATGAGAAATAGAAGGAAGGAAAAAATATATAATTACTCTTATATAATCCTGTATTTTAGAAAAAACTAATAAATAAATAAAAAAAACACTGCCAAACACCAATAGTACTAGGTTTGACCTTATTAATTTGTGCTGTTGTACATTCACAGGCCACTATTTTAAGAAGACTATGGATCCAATACGTCTTCTCATACAAGCTGGTGTAAACCAGTTCTGTATTATTGTCTATTATGCAGCTGTAAAACCAGCAAACAACATTCTTTTTTTGTATTGAGCTTATACAGAAGCCAGAATCATCAAGAAGACATAAACTCGGCTTAACCGTGTAATCAATTTGTAGTAAAGAGGATAAAACAAAGTTTAAATGTGTCCACAGATTATTGACAATAGGACACTCCCAAAAAATATGAAGAAAAGTACCTGATGACACAGTATTACAGATACGGCAGTTGTACTTTGGTTGTAGTTTAATTTTGAATCTTTTCTAAGGAGGTATATATGCTCTATGAATAATTTTGAAATGTATAAGACGATGAGCCAAGTTTCTAGAGGTTAAACTGAGGTTAGACCACACCCTCTCCCAGTCGACAGATAAATTAAGGTCAGATAGTTCCCAATTCCCAACAGATTTGATAGAAAGAGGTTTTGTAATGCAATCAATAATTTTACTATGTATTAAGGAAACAGATGATCGACCAGAAGATGGTGCAATCCAATCTCGCATAGGATGAGAGGAAATAGGAGATGTCCAAGGAACTCCATATGCCTTGAGAACAGAATGTAACTGAAAAAAGACAAAATATGATGACGCTGGTAAACAAAACTTAATTCTTAATGCCTGAAACGAACAAAGGCATTGGTCATCATATAAATCACTGCACGTGTATATGCCTAAAGAAGACCAAGATGTTTGGACAAATGAATGATTTCCACATAAAAAATCTTAGATTGTGCCATAACGGTGCACTGTCAGCTTCAATCACTCTCCATGACACTTTAGATTGAGGGTCAACCCAATTATGAAGAGCCAATAATACAATTTGAAATTTGGTACAGCCAGTCCTCCTGCGAGTATAGGATGCTGTAACTTGGTAAGTTTGATTCTGGGGTGCTTACCATTCCATTTAAAAAGGGAAAGTATAGAGTTTATCACCTTAAAGTAACCTGGAGGGGGAGAAAGTGGCAGTATAGAGAAAAGTCAAGTCACCTTTATTTATATAGCGCTTTTAACAATACAGATTGTGTCAAAGCAAATGAACAACATTAATTAGGAAAATAGTGTCAATAATGAAAAATGACAGTTAAAGCAGTTCATCATCAAAATAAATAAAGTAATCATGCAGCTCAGTTCAATTTAAATAGTATCTGTGCAATCATAAATGAAGTGTCCCCAACTAAGCAAGCCAGAGGCAACAGCGGACAAGCCAGAGGTGACAGCAGGCAAGCCAGAAAGTTAAGCCGAGGTAATAAATTAATTTTAACTATGGAGATTTTACCTTGAAGAGAAACTTTAAGGTTATTCCATCTTTGAATATCACTTTTGATCTTAACTAGGACATTACTAAAATTGTCTCTGGCAATCTTATGTATGTTTTTATATATGGTAATGCCCAAATACGTGAAATAATCCTTAATATGAATATATGGGGGAATAGAAGAATTAAACTTAACATTGTTAATTGGCATTAAAGCAGATTTGGTCCAATTAATCTTGTATCCTGATAAACCACTAAAATTATCAAATTCCTTAATTATATCAGAAACTGATAACAAACTGATCTAAATATAAAATAATGTTATCTGTGTACAATGAAATAATTTGATTGTGATCATGGATCTTAATTGATGCTACTTCAGACTTCCTGATGGCTTTTGCTAGTGGTTCAAGAGATAAACAAAACAATAAATGGGAAAGTGGACATCCCTGCCTCGTTCCCCATTGTAGAAGGAACGGGGAGAAATAATATTGCCAGTCAAGACTGATGAGTGGGGATTCAATCTTCAACTGGCTGGCAGGAACAGCAACTGACAGGTCATGTGACCTGCAGGGGCTGGTGGCAGCTGTCAGTACACTATCGGGAACCATTGATTTATGGCAGATTTATGTGTTTTGCTCTCCTTCCACTGTAGCTAGGGGAATAAAATTATTAGAATTCCTTGGAACGAGGCGGCTGTCTGATTGAGTGGCCAGTGGAAGCGAAAATCAGCTGCCAGTTGGGATCACGGCCATTTGGGATAAACCTTCCTAAAATATCTATCATGTAAACGACTAGACCTTTACTTTATTCGTAATAAGCCTCTATAAAATGTCAACAAATTTAAAGACTAGACCCATAAGAATATATTAAAGGTGCCATGTGTAAAAATTGAGGTAAAAATATCCAAAAAATGACCTACACGCATCAAAAGAATGAGAAGAAATAAGGGCGATGATGTCATTAAAAAAAAAAGTCAAGTTATAGTGCTGCAGAGATATCAACCTTAATTAGCATTAGCATTACTAGCCATGGCCCGACAGGTGTCGTAATACCAATTTCGGCCATGGGAGGCGGTATGCGGGCAACATAACCACCAGCCAACCTGCAATACACGAATAACTCGCACGGCTTGTGGGCGTACTTAAACCTGATGTCAATCGTGTGGAAAGTACAGCCCACTACTTCATTTCAGTTCAGGGAAGAGAGCGGAAGGATGGCTGAAGCCCTTGGCAAGAGACACCTACCACCACCACCCGCTACAGGGAAACAACCGCGCTCGGAATCACAAATCAAATCCGATAAGAAAAGGAGCCGAACCAGAGTAAACATCGGCACTGCTTTCCATCGCTGGAGACAACTGATGGACTTGAAAGAAATGAGGTTCGACTCCGAACTTGCAACATTTCTTTTGGATTGGTAAGTAAGATGCTGTTAGTATTTCGCTAGAAGTTTGTTTTATATGTTTGCGTATTTTTTTTTTTGGGAAGTTATAACATAGAAATGTATCGAAGGCTGTTCGATAAACGTGCTAATGTTGAACATGAACATATTCACTGGTAAAGGTGAAGGGGAGTAGCTTGAAGATGTCATGTTTCAAAATCACTTGACATCACCCAACGTTCCTCTGGAGGCAAAACGTCCTCTTAGGCTTCGGCTATGGCTCTAGGGTTGTTGTGAAGGTAGGGGCGGAGCATAGAGACTATGCCGTTTCTCGTTTGTTACTCTAGAGTAGACCAATTCACTTTATTGAGGCATACTGCCCCCATCTGGTATGGAATGTGGAGTATGACTTGATTTTTTTACCAGGCATGACACATGGCACCTTTAATAATCACAAAAAAAAAAAAAAAAAAATTTCATTGAGAGTGGTAGAGAATGCATTAAACTCGGAGCGCTCTTGCGGCTGTCTGATTGAGCAGCCAGTGGAAGCAATAACCAATCAGTCGGGATCACGGTCAGTTAAACACTTTAATCAAGCTAAAATCCTCTAAAACATCAACCATGTAAAAGTAAGGAACTGAACAGGTTCACAATAAGAAATTAAGCACAAAACACAAAATCTGCTGAAAATTTATGGTTGCTTAAACTTAAGGCATACTGCCAGCATGCCCCCATCCATTCCAATATTTAAGTTAAGCTAACGGGATGCGCATAAGCACTTTACACTGCTCTGTAGTGGAGCCATACCCTTTTGTATTATACTTTTGCGCAATGAAGGATTGAGTCTTTTTTGTTCTGTTCTATCATATGTTGCTGCCTTCATTACTGTGTTATGCATTTAAAAGAAATGTCTTATATATATATATATATATATATATTTATATATATATATATATATATAGGCAATTTGGCAATAATGCCAAATTATTATAGGCAATAATGAGAAGCATCCTTATTTTTACATTAATGTATTTTACAACAATACAAAGAGCAATGTGTAACATTTTACCAGATTTAGTCCTACACTTTACATTTATTTGTTGCCCACAAAATAATGTTGCCTCACTAAATGTTTAGTTTAGTTTATTATTTTTAATTATTGTGCATTTTCCAAAATAACTTTTGCTGCTGAATTATCCACTAACCTAGTTTATAATAGGATTTTTTTTTGTCAGATTATGATTATATATTTTTTAATTTGTTAGTTTTCATTAAAATGAAGTTGTCTATATTTAGTAGATTGTGTTTAACACACACAAATGTGATGATCAGGTGAACACGCAATAGTATAGAAATTCTACATTGATCAAAAAAAAATGTTTGGTATTGAAATGGAGTGGTTCTGAAAAAATGGTATCGTTGCATCCCCACTGACAGGTCACATGGCCTGCCACTGGCAGCTGCCAGAATCAGACTAGCACCAACCACTGGCAGGTCATGTGACCTGACTGGCAGCTGCCACCAACCACTGGCAGGTCACGTGACCTGTCAGTGGCGGCTCCTGCCAGCCAGTTGAAGATTGAACCCCTACTGCAGGTGAGTGGTATAAGGTCTTATTCATAGAATGATTAGAATGAACCATGAACCATAGAATGATCCATAATTTACCTTCTCCATGTGAAAGGCAAGAACTTTAGCATAAACTTTTAGATCACCTGGGATAAGTGATATCGGTCTGTAGCTGGAGCAGTCTAATGGATCTTTCCCTTTTTTAAGAAGTAATGATATCAGCGATGTGTTTTGATCTCTATGAAATATACCATGCTCAATTGCAAAATTAAATGAGTTAAGCATGAGTGTCCCTACCAACTCCCAGATTTCTAAATATAATTCAGGGGGAAGACCGTCTAGACCTGGCAATTTGCCTTTTTGTAAACGTTTTAGTGATTTATGGAGCTCCTCCAAACTTAATGGGGCCTCCAAAGATTCTTTATTTATCTGAGAGATCTGAGGTAATTCTAATTTAGCTAAATACTGTTTACAAACTGATTCCTCAGAATCTGTTTAACCCTCTGGGGTCTGAGGGGTTTTGGGGGCCTGGAGAAGTTTTGACATCCCCTGACTTTTGTGCTTTTTTCAGTTGCTTATAAATAGATACATGGCTAAAGTCTAATAACACTGTAATCAGTACAAACTGGGTTACAATAATATGTAAATAGCATGTATGTACATGATTGTGTTTTTGAGAAAACAAAGTTTATGCGTGGTTAATAAAAAACTACAATTTTGAAGTCACTGAAATAAGGTCATAAAACACCTAGAGAACATTTGTTAGCAAGACTGTCAAACCTGGAGCATGTAGCCTAGAATTTTTGCTTCAAAATAATGTGAAAATCATCTTGTTTACTCACTCACAGAAAACAATAGATTAATTTTAATTTTCTAAGACACTTTTTCAGGGTTTCTGCAGGTATCTTCAAATTAAATTTAATGCCTTTTTAATGCCTTTTTTTTTTTTAAGTAAAGCCATACACGACCCATGACTAACCACAGATATTACATATATATATATATATATATATATATATATATATATATATATATATATATATTATATATATATATATATATATAGATATATATATATATATACATACCAGTGGTGAACGAAGTACACAAATAAAGTACTTGAGTAAAAGTACAAATACATATAATAAAATATTAAAATATTACTCCAGTAAAAGTACTCCTTTTTCAATTTTACTCAAGTGAAAGTACAAAAGTACTCGATTTTTTATGTACTTAAGTAAAAAAGTACCGAAAGATAGATTTTCAAAATACCTGAGATTTTTCAAAAATAACCACTATATGGAGTCAAGTTATATTTTTGTTGTTGATGTGGACTACATTGACGAGAGTAATGTTCACTGTGAAGCTTATACTGCGATGTTCCTGAGAGAAAACAGATTTGACCATCTGATTTTCACCAGGAAGAAAAAAAGTATTTAAAAGTTTGTTGTTTTGCAGAACATCACAGTTATATATGACATGAGAATAAGGCCTGAAGTTAGGAAGAACATTTTAAGGAAAATATAATTATGTTTTCATAACGATTTTTTCCTTCTCAAACCTTGTCTGTGGTGTAAAAACACCCCTGGCCAAATGCCCCCAGAGGGCATCACTTCCCACTTTGATAATTACTGTAGTTACCATATTCTGAACATCACAGCCTTTCTTTTCCCCCAGATGTAATCAATCTAGGTGGCTGAATAAAAATGGACTTTATATCTAAAAAATTACCTCAACTTAGCACCAGCAAGCTTGTTAGCTAGACAGTTAGCATCAGGTAACAATATTTATTTATTTTCAGTATGGTTATGAATAAACATTCATATCCGTCTACTCGGCTAGTTAATCCAAACAATATAAAAATGTATACTGTTGATAAACAATTTAAAAACAGATGTCACATAGGGCATGCGTAGCATTTTAATAAAACTGTTAACATTATGGCAGCTGGGAATTTGAACGTACATGAGTTATTTTATTTAATCTGTGTAATTTAAATGTTTCGTTTTTTTTACCTAAAACATCGAGACTCCGATTGATGTGTCTGCATCGTCTGCATTCAATCATTTCATTGGGCTTAAATAGATCACCCTTTACAGCAGATTTAGTTAAAAAACAACTGACAGTTTTGACCTAAATATGATTTTCAGGTTCAATAATTATTTCTAAATTTCGACATTAATAACTTACTTTTAGCAGCATCAGTCGCGCATCCC
The DNA here is from genome assembly GCF_018340385.1 of Cyprinus carpio. NCBI lineage: Eukaryota > Metazoa > Chordata > Actinopteri > Cypriniformes > Cyprinidae > Cyprinus > Cyprinus carpio. The sequence goes on from NC_056573.1 coordinate 7,914,107, forward strand.
AGTTCTTACTTTTGAATTCAGTTCACTGGAGACTCGCACTAAACGGTTCATTTGAATCAGTAAGTTGTTGACTTGAGAACAGCTGCAATCGGATCATTCTAATTCGTGAATGAATCGTTTGGTGCGATTTGCGAACCGATTTAAAAGGTTCAATAAAAAGAATCAGTTCGTTCTTGAATCAGACACCGCTTCTGGGTTTCGGAGCACGTGATATATTATAAGGAGTAACAATATGTTTTATGAAATGTAGTGAAGTAAAAAGTACGATCTTATGCTTTGGAATGTAGTGAAGTAAAAGTTAGTCAAAATAAAACTACTCCAGTAAAGTACAGATACTTGAAAAATGTACTTAAGTACAGTAACAAAGTAAAGCTACTCCGTTACTGACCACCACTGATATATACACACACATTTTTTTAGACATGTCCCAAATTCTGAATTGCAACCATTCAGTTTGACGATGATGCAATGATGAAACTATATCACTCTGAACTGAAATAGAAATGGCTCAGGAGGCAGCTAAAAATGTCCATTTATTTGGAGATATTTCAAAATTAGCAGGAACCCTACTTTAAGTTGAGAGCCACAATTATTCAAAAAGCTTGCTTTTGTAAAAGTGTGCGCAAAACAACAAACCAGTAACTGTAGGATAACCGAAAACAAAAGTGTGCAATTATAACAAAATGCAAAATCCCTCATAATTTTTACCACTAACAGGCTGCAACCATGTATTACAATTTTCATTTTCCAGCCACTTCGGCTGGAACTTACACTTTCCCATTTTTCCTAGGTTCAGATCGGTCCACTGCTGTACAAAATGCCCAAATCTCATCCGCATCACGGCAATTTTGCTCCGCCTGGAACCAATTACCAAACTGGTTCCACGTGTTTATCACACTAACGTAACGTTACATAACTTGCGACAACAATTTTTTTTGTTGTTTTTTTAATTAATTATGAAGGCTATATTCAATAAATTTATATAAAATTCTCTTCAAAACTATAAAAAATTTTATGCCTGTAGGAATCAAATTTAATGCTTTTTAATGCCATTTAAGGCCTTATTTTTCGCAAAATCCATTTAAGGACTTTTAATGCTTTTTAATGCCCCGCGGAAACCCTGTTTTTGTTTCAAAAGGGCATATGCGAGTAGGCATCAACTATCATGAATATTTGTGTGATTTACACCTGAGAAGACAAAGGCCCGCATAATGAGCTGCATAATGAGCCTTTCAGGCAGGTGTGTGACTGAAAGAGAAGAGTTACAAAAAAGAATGTGAGAACAAAATAAATGTATATATTTTTTATGTTTGTAGTTTATTTAGAATATATTTAATTATCCCACAAAATAACTTGAGATTCACTTGCAAGTGCAGTTAAACAGCTTATTAGGAACAATCAAAGCTGACTTTCAAAACTGAATTTTTAGCATCATTACTCCAGTCACACGATCCTTCAGAAATCATTCTAATATTCTGATTTGCTACTCAAAAAAACATTTATTATTATTATTATTATTATTATTATTATTATTATTAATTTTGAAAAGAGATGATTTTTTATTATTAATTGAAAGAACATGTATTTATCATCACTTGTGTGCTAAATAAGTTTATATGTATATATGTATATATTTATATATATATATATATTATATATATATATATATATATATATATATATATATATATACATACACACTGACTCACAGCTTTTAAATGGTATAGTGTATATTGTTACGCTTGGAGTAAGACTGGAGTGATGATGTTGAAAATTTAGCTTTGATCACAGGAATAAATTAAAATTTTAAAATTTATTCAAATAGAAAGAAGTTATTTTAAATAGTAAAAATATTTTACAATATTACTGCTTCAGCAAATGCAACTTTCTGTATTTTGGATCAAATAAATGCAGGCTCATGTGTCATGTTGAAATATATAAATGAACATCACATACCTGGCATACCACGCAGACAAAGGCTGCAGACAGCACTCCTTGTTTGTTATCTTTATTTTATAAGTGCACAAAGTTTTGTTGTTATTATGTCTGTATACAAAAAAGTAGACCCTTTACAGATTCGATTGATGTATTGCTCTTATCTGTACGATCAAGACTAAAAGTGTAATTTAAGTTCTTTTCGGGGTTATCAGGAGAAAATACCCCAAATCGCGTATACGCGTTAATCGACTCCAGAGGGTTAACAATGTCTCTAGTCCAAAAAATCACCTTCTTTCCGCTTTTTATTTCCGCTAAAATGTATTGATAGAAAAACTCACTTCAGAGGTTGAATCTTAAGGTTTACGGTTTTCAAATGCTAAATAGTTTATGAAAATTAATTGTTTATTTGATATAAAACAAAGTGATTGTCCATATCACCGTGTGCTGCGTATGCTCTTCTGTATCATCCACGCCACAAGGAGGCGCTGTTTTCTTTTAAAATCAAAGCTAAATACACGTAAAAACAGCGCATTCTTGTGGCGCAGCAACCACTGAGGAATCAAATTTAAAAAATTAAATTAAATTAATAAATAAATAAATAAAAGAGAGCCTCCATAGCGTAACATAAGGTAAACACCAAACAAAAAGAAAAGTAAAACTAAACTTGCTGTTGGTGACAGTGCTTGCATGTTTTTTTTTTTGTTTTTTTTTTCACAAGAATACCAACATGTTCACCCTCTCTTGATTAAGAAGCTGTCTTTTACTTTACTTTAACTTAAAAAACCATCTAGTGCTGGGCGGTTTGACCAAAAATTTATATCACAATTTTTTTCTAAATTATGCCGGTTTCCCGGTTTATGACGTTTTTTTTTTTTTCATGCATAATCAGGTGTACAATGCATTTTCTGCTGGTTGATATTCCAAGACGTGCTTTTAGCCCGACAGCACTTGCATAAAATGGTTGTTTGGTCGACATCGGATTTTTGGAAACCAAAAACTCTCCAAACAACAGACCAGGCTCCTCTTTTTGGCACAAGTTCTTCTGTGTCATGTTCTACTAGTTCTGGAGCATCCATCTTCCCTGTAACGCCTGTTTCACACATACTCCGTCTGCAGTGCATATGCAGTCCGCAGCACGGACTCATTGTGCTTTCACACAGGACGCGTTTGCAGTCCACTACTGATCCGCGTCTGTTTAGTTCACAGACACAACATTTTTTCATTGTTTTGATTTCATATAATATAATATATATATCTTTTTTTTTTTCCAGCATTGTGAGTCTTATCACAGAACAGTAACAATCTTTCATAGTTATAGACATTAGTTTAAACTCAATAAATATAAACAACGCATTATTCATGCATTTTACTTCTAGGTTTGTATAATAAGCTGCTCAAGCAAGCGGCAAAACATTTAAACACAATAATTAGCCTACTTTTCTTGTTAAAATATTTCAAATGAAAACACCACAGACAGAAACAGTCTCGTGACTTTTGCATTTAAATCTTTATCACAAGCAATCCCACGGTTCTTAATGGACTTTGTTTTTCTGCCTCCATCCAAAGTGAATATATATATTGTTTTCCTTGTTTATCTAAAAGTGCACTTTTTCTTGTTTTAAACCTAGCCAAAAACTCATGTGTTGCGTGTGAAACAGCTTTAATTAGTATACATTTGTTGTGAAATGACTGCATTTCCGTGTCAATCCATGTTAATTTTTACCGCGAACAATGCGCTTTCACAATTCAGTGCCTGCAGCACAGCAAAACTAGACTCGGTACATAAACGTTCGCTGCACTGCTGCAGACGCACCGCTCCTGAAACGCACTGATCGACCGCAGCCTCGTGCAGTATGAACGCTGGAATCCGTTAACATGTGTGCGTAAAAAAAATACGCAACGCATACGCACCGCAGACGGAGTATGTGTGAAACAGGCGTTATAATGTAACACCAGAGCAGTACTGTGTTTACCGCTGTTGCTGCTTAGAAGTGCAACATTGTAAAGGGTCCGTCTGAAACAGTGTGCCGCGGCGCAGCATAACGTTCCGAACGTCGAGTAATTCACGAGTTCACCCTTACATCTAATCTGTTAGCAAATAGTAAGCATATTTTGGCGTGCTGTCCTGGGGGAGGGCTCCGAGCCCGGAATATAGCCGGAACCCGAAGAACTCCCCCTGTCCCTAATGTGGGATAAAAACAGATTAGGAGTGAGGAGTTGGGGGGTGGAGGAGGGATGCCGGAAAACTGTCGCAGGATAGAGGTAAGAAGGCTGCATTTATATACACGTATTGTGCTAGTTAAGATGGTTAGCTAAACGAGTTGCACCTGAGCCAAATTGGTTGATTATCTGATCGTGCTCCTCCCGAACCTTGTTAATAAAACATAATTTAAATACATCGGTATGGTGGTATATTAAAAATTAATATCGGAACGAAAATATACACCGGTTTTCGGTGTAAACCGGTATACCGCCCAGCACTAAAACCATCCATCATTTCTTCAATATTTGCATTATTTTTGCTGCGTGCACCTGCACGCTCATGCTGACGCTGCAAGTATAAACCAGGCTCTACACTCTAAGCGCTGCGCAGTTCAAATGAGTAGCATGGTTTTGTTATGCTTCCAGTCTCATTTACTGTTTGATGTTTCTCATAAAAACAGAGACTGACTGGATGTGCCGTTAATGAAATTGCCTGGGCATTAATTTTAAATATAATTATATAAAAATTTTGCATGGGCGACCGCTAAAAAACTAGTCATATTTGGTCGCAGTCTGGAGACCTGGTTCATGGAGTCGCAGGCGATGTGTGATATACTGTTCAAAATATCCATATCACATAAATATGTGAGCTTATTTTCGTTAGACATCAATTTTATCACAATCTCACTATGATATTGTTTATCGTCAAGCGCTAGTTGTTTCAAATGTGCTAAATAAATAAAGGTTGACTAAACTTGTTTAGCCTTTTCAAAAGGCTATTTTTAGAGATCACATTGACAAACAGTAATTATTTGCCCAACTTTAGAACTGTGCATTACTAGAAATTTGTCTTAATTCTTATTTATATTAATTCTTACTCTTATTCAATTCAGGCCTGGAAATCACACTTTTGAAATCACCTGATTATTCCAAGTTTTCCTGTATTGTATGAACCCAGTTACATTGAAATTAAGGTTGTTTTTGCTGTGTATGCATCCTGTGTGTTCAACAACAATATTTCTATATTACTAAATACTGTCATTTACATGATATGTATTATGGGACATAGGATCTTACAGGACAGACCTTGCTCTTCTTCAGTTCTCCATTGCTTTTGCTGCTTTCATCATTATCCATATCCTCTCCTTCATCTTCCTCCTCCTCCTCCTCTTCCACCTCTCCATCCACATCCTCTTCATCATCTTCCTCCTCATCCTCTTCCTCAGGTGATCCACTGCCTCTATAACCATAGAGACTCAAGAGCTCCTGAATAGGCATTTCTTGCTCCTGCAAGAAAGCAAGTTACTATTTCATTATTTGTGTTTGAAAATTCAAAACATTAGTCACGTAGGACCACAATCACCCTAAACATGCAAAACATGCTTTTAGCATGTGCCTAAAGTAACAGAAATGTTGAGTTACATAAATTGCAATGTAAGAATGTAGCTTACTAGAATGTAGTTTTAAGAGTTTTTTAGGCGAGAATGTACATGTTTAGACTGCAATATATGGTTTGTTAATAAAGATCATGTATTTTTTGAAAATTTTGCCTTAACGTTTTTTGGAAATGTGAGCTTCGGGGTTGCCAGCGGTCGATCAGCATTCATGAACCTGCCGAGAGCAGCCTTAGCTCGTCCAGGTCTTCTGGAATTTGCCGCTAATCAGATGTGTATATAGTGGTTAAACGTGAGATATAATTGTTTTGGGGTAAATCTTTGGTCTTATTAATCTATGTTTTATTGTGAATATGAGAATGAGCTAAAGAATGAAAGCTGTATCAGATTTAGGTAATCACACTGCTCAGTCCACCTGTCTCATAATACTTTACATAATAAATGAGCTTTTAATACAGTAAAACAATACACTTTGAATGATGCATCTTAACATTTCTTCATTACTAGTTCTAAACGTGACATTTAGTAACAGAGGCTTGGGCTCAGCTGTAAAAACTGTCAACTTGAGATTTGAATCAGTGGTGGAAGGAATTAGTTTGCACAAAAGAGGTTTTTAAAGTCACCTTTATTTATACAGTGCTTTTAACAATACAGATTGTATCAAAATCACTTTACAGGTATTAAATAGGAGAACAGTGTGTCAATAATGCAAAATGACAATAGTAAACACTCAATTTTCAGTTAAAGGCAGTTCATCATTGAATTCAGTGATTTCATCATCCAGCTCAGTTCAGTTTAAATAGTATCTACAGGGCTCCAAACAAAAAAATTGAGTAAGGAGCCATTGGCTCCTATAAGAAAAAAACTTAGGAGCCAAATATTTTTTTTAGGTGCCACAGAATAAACGTGTTTTATTTATTTTACGATTGTTATTATTTAATTTATTTTACATTTTAACATTTCAATAAATACTGTCATGTGTTTTTATGTCTCATCTTTTCTTGACTAGCATTTTAATCCAACCCATATATTACATGACATGTTAACTAAAAGTGCGAACGGACTAAATGTCTTTTCCAGCTTGAAATCTAAACAGTCACAACGAATTGTTCATTACACAGAATCTGTACCAGTACATGGAGCATAAGCATCACTTGGCCACTGAGTGTAGCTTGGGCTCCTCCTCAGTGCATCCTGGAAATGTTGTCCATACACTCTTAAAATAAAGGTGCTTCACGATGGACATAGAAGAACCTTTTTTGTGCTAAATGGTTTCATAAAGAACCTTTAACATCTGAAAGAACCTTTATGTTTCACAGAAGATTCTTGTGGCAAAAAGAAGGTTCTCCAGATATAAACAAAGAGAGGTTTCTTTAACCAGCACCTTTGACTGAATGCTTCTTTGTGGAACCAAAAATGGTTCCGTGAAGAACCTTTTAAGCACCATTATTTTTTTGTTGACTGATGAGCTTATTGACACTGAATGGTTATTCTGAGGTAAACGTATATTAAGTTGCAATGTTTACAAGCTTTACAGGTTTTCTGCAGTTTGAAACACTGAATGAGCTTGTACATGAGACATTTCAGTAAGTTGTACTGTAGGATCTCTTATAAAATAGCCTACCTTTTGATGTTAATTCATGTTCACTATGTACTATAGTAGTAAAGAGAAAGATTTAATGGGTTCACTTGCCCTTGAACTGAGGCGCTAAAGCGACCACGCCTGCCGCATTAAAGAGCGGCAAAACTGCATTGTTTGAATTTCGTTATGAATTCGGAATAATTTTAAGCATGGTAAAGCTGGTACTTTTTATTAAAAGTGACAAAGCACAGAAGCTTTTTGCGATTACGGATGGCAGTTGCACTTTAAATAATGAAGTTCACGCATTAAAAGAACAACAGACCAAGATCTTGTTTAGAAGAAGCCATATTAGTAATTATTATAAACGAGAATTGTTAACGATATCGCCAGTATCCACAAAGCTGACAGCTTACCTGTTCTAGTTTGTGTCAAGTTGTGCACAAATAGACGCTAGTATTTTCTGCACTTTCCTTTTCTTACGTCTCCGTCATTTTTCTCTCGCTGCAGCAGCTGAGCTGCGTTTATCAGAGTGTGTGCCTCAGCACTGATGTGCGGCAGAGAAGAGGACTGTTTGAAAGTCTCTTTTTTCACCTAAAACTTTGATGCGCATCGGCTCAGTTTAATACGTGAACATAACAAAAGATTTGATCGCAAAACAATTAGGAAAAAAAGCATTACACTTCAAATTTTTTAAGTTATAACAGTAACATATATACCCAGAATAGCAATAACACTCGGGCTGATGCTAGGCTGCAAATGCGTCCCTCTGTCGGTTCACAGTTCTCGGCCTCGGTGAGATTGATAATGGGCCAAGAGTCCACACCGACTCTTACAAAACACTTCTGGCTGACAGAACGCTTTTTTTTCCCTCTATGGGCCCGATCTCGCTGAAAGCTGTTGTAACACGCGGCAGGTCCACACTCGGTGTAGTTGTGTATTAACTTTAGCCCGAGTTGCGTTTTCCGATGTTCGAAGCAATCATCCGCCCTAGAGAAAACGGTCACTCGCAAATTAATATTTTATGGTCGACAAATGGCGATGTGTTTTTAATCGCAGTTTGGAGCCCTGATCTATGAAATCAAGTCGAACGATATCGCTGGATATATAAGAAGTCCAACCACTAAGCAAGCCAGAGGCGACAGCCAGCAAGGGAACCAAAATTCCTCCGGTGATCAGAATGGAGAAACAAAAACTGAGGGGGCTCGGAGTTGATCGGCCTATTGTCCACAATCGCCTGATGAAGCGCTTTAGGATGATTTGATCGGTGTGGTCTCTAAAAAGGCCCGATCTCAAGCGTGTGGACGCACCTTCTGTTAGAGAGTCTGGCATGGTTACATGCTAGCACAGCACTGTCTTAGGTCTCTCCTCACGGCGCGGGTGTTAAATAATTATAATGCTTTAGGTGAGGTGCAATTCTATAGTTTCTTCATTAAATAAAACTGTTAAGGTCTGTTGAAAAAACTTTCTCTGCGAGACAATTTCACAACAGAGTGAATGAATCACCGCACGCTCTCTTTCTCTATCAAAATGCAAATGGCTTATCAATCAGCAGCACGTCTGCACTACAAGTGAGGCAGCATGCTGCACAGTCGGACAAAGGAATTGTCACTTGCATGTCGAGGCAGTGTCCGCCATAGTCACTAAAGCCCAATTTCACCACTGAGATTTCCGGAGAGTACGACAGTGTAATTGGGCCTGGCCTAGCTTCAGCGTGGGATAGTGAGGAACTAACCTGATCGCTGCTTCATTACAGTTTTTGTACCATTTTTTTGTTCGGGAACACTGACTCTCACCTTCCCAACCCCGGTTAAAGTGTTGCATGATAACGTGCGTCATCGCTACAAAACACCCTGTACGGCCTTGGTTCCGGCTTTTGTTCACACAGAGCTCGTTCCGGGATTGAAACCGGCAATATTTACTAGGTCCCCCTAACCCGGGACTCGATCCCAGAATCAATCTCAGGACGGGGTTTGCATTCACACAGATGGCAATCCGGCCCAATTTTCCCCCGGGACCAACGTGCAGTGTGAAGGGCTTTAAAGTTTATAACCCTCCCCCACTGCATTTTTTTCTTTTTTACGCTTGTCAGTTTTTAAACCAGGTTTGTGGTGTTGCAGTGTGTTTAGGAGCGGTGCGTCTGCAACAGCCAGGATATAGTTTCAGCACCGAGGTCTAATTTTTGCTGCACTGGTAGCAAACTGAATTAAAGTAACAGTGCATTGTTTGTGGTAAATATGAACATACATTGACACAAAAATGTAGCAATTACACCATAAGTGCATATAATTTTAGTCTACTGTGTTTCCCAGCCAACACATATGCTATGGTTTTTGGCCTAGGTTTAAGGAGAAAAAGAGCACTATTAGATAAACCCCCCAAGGCAATAATTTTTAAGTTCTTAAATTAAAGTTTCTTAACCCCCCCCCCCCCCCCCCCCCCCCCCCCCCCCCATTAAAGTTCTTTATAAACCACAGGTGATTGCTTGTGTAATAAAGATTTAGATGCAAAAACAAGCCGAAAACCTCCCCCCCCCCGCCCCGCCAGCTGACAGCGTAGTTACCGCCCTCCTAAGAAGTGTAGAGTGACCGTTTTTCTGTCATTGGTTATAATTTTTAAGGTTTCCTTTAGAATGCTGTATTGATAACCTAAGGACCCGAAGTTTACATGTTGTTGCTTTCAGCAGCTTAATATATAAATCTAAAACGTAAATGCAAAAAGTAAAAACAAAAGCATAAATAATTGATGAAAGATTGTATTACTGTACTGTGTAAAAACAGAACTACACAATGTTGAAGAAAAAGCATTTTAAAAAAAAAAAAAAAAAAAAGTAACTGTTGGGAGTTAAAATCGCAAAATAATGGTATCAATAAAATGTTGTGTTTTGTGGTAAACAGCCCATGGATCAGGAGCAGATCTACTGTGTGAAAGAACAGTCCCCTGCCTTGCTTCTGTACCACAGATGGACTACATACGCACTGCAAAACTCGAGTATGTGGAACCTCACATACAGCTCACAAAACTCAGGCTTGCGGCTGTACAAGCTATTTGTGCAAACAATTACATGATTGTAAAAAACAACAAATACAATGCCTTAATGATTAAACATTTAGGTGAGATAAATATATAATTTTTGAAAAAGTGGGCACCTCGACACCCCTCAATAAAAAAATAAATAAATAAAAAAATCCTCTCACAAGATGTCACACTCAGAGAGGAATGAAATTTTTGAAAATAAAAGGAAGGCATATAATTAAATGAAAGAAACAAGAGTGGATTGGCATATACATACGAAAGTAATTCTACATTGATACAAACATAACCCGGTCCCAGCCTAAAAAAGAGTAGGGACGTGCCGGATGCACTCCAGATCACAGCGCGGTTTAACAAAATTTCCACAAAGGATTTCTTCGTGATCGGAAGATCGCTTTTCTTTTCCTTTCAATATATTCTTACATCTCTTCCTTTCTAGAAAAGCCTCTCCTTCATCCCCTAAAATTAATTTTTTTCTTTTTTCTTCTTATTTTTTTTTTTTTTTTTTCATTTCCTCCTTTTTCTTCTCATCTTTTCTTTTTCAGTCCCCCTCCCTTCTCTTTTTTCCCGGCCAGTTAACTTTGACCCTCTATGTCAGTTTTTTTTCCTTACCTTTCCCCCCCGTTCTATTTAGTACTTTCTCTTCCTTCAGCCGCTCCTTTTTTCTCCTCTTCCTTCCACGTCTCTTGATAGATTAACCAGGTTTTTCTTCCCAGTCGAGCCCCTTGTGGTCTTTCCAGTTCTCCTCTGGCAAGACAAAACCTGCAGTTCAATCCAGCGCCTTTGTCAGCAACCTTTTCCCATTCTTAAGTACATTGCTGCATGAGGATCTGCTTTACTTCGGGCTTGTACCTTGCGTTACCCCCACCCACCCCCCCCTTTTGCCCTCCCCTCCCCCACTGTGGGGACCCAGTCTCTGGGGCCACTTAGTCTAGTTGTCCTGGCATCCGCTGAATCAGGGCTTTTGACGAGTCATCTCCTTTGATCACCATCCTGTTGGCTTACCCTAGCTCTGCCATCTTTCTTTAGGTTTGTGATGCCTGTGTGTCTAATTAGAGCGCAAAAACTCAAATATTTATATGCATTTAATACACTATATTTAACTCTCTGGAGTCTAAGGGTATTTTTGGGGCCTGGATAACTCTCTGGAGTCTAAGGGTATTTTTGGGGCCTGGAAGAAGTTTGTCATGCCCCGGGACATTTGTTCTTTTTTAAGGTTTCTTATAAAATATCTAAATGGCTAAAGTATACTCTCATTGTAATCAGCACAAACTGGGCTAAATAATTAGTGAGCAGAGTGTATGTACATGTAGTGTGTTTTTGGAAAAAAAAAATGTTAGGCCCGCGGTCATGTCATCGTTGACAAACTTAAAAATGTTTAAAGCACCTTGCTCAACGTGCAATAACAACACACATACAGCCACCTTATCCATATGGTGCCCGGGATCTTTTGCGCACTGTGAGCTTGTATGCCTAGAAATTTTTCTTTATACAATTATGTGAAAATGATCTTGTTTACTCACTACAGAAAAACAATATTATTGATTTTAAATCTTTCTAAGTACCACTTTTTTGTTGGTAAAAGTAAGATGCGCGGAGTAGGCGTCAACTATCGTGAACTTCAACACCTGAGACAGACAAAGGCTGATTAATGAGCTGCATAATGAGCCATCCAGTCAGCTGTGTCACTGATGAGGGTATGAGTTACAAAAACGAAATGTGAGGACAAAATAAATGTATATAATTTTATGTTTGTAGTTTATTAGAATATATTTAATTATCCCACAAACATAATTTAATATTCACTTGTGAGTGCAGTTGTAAAAACAGTTATATAGGAACAATCAAAAGCTGACTTTCAAACTGAATTTTTGCGATCATTTCCTCCAGTCACACAATCCTTTCAGAAATCCTTTTAACCATCGTGTATTTTCCTACAAAAAGAATTTATCAAAACATTTATTGTAGGATTATTATCATTATAATAGTTATTATCTGAGAAGTTAGTTAATGTTTCCTCCCGAAAATTAGTTTCCGCTGTTTTTTTTTTGACCCTACCCCCCTTTTTTCAGCTGTTTGCCCTCCCTTAGGGGGGGATTTGTATTTGCAATACTCTCTTGTTATATGTTTTCTTGTTTTTCATTTTTTACATTTTTCCGTTACATTATTGATTACATTGTATTAGGTACATTGTATCCCAATATTCTACTACAGCAGTCAAGCTTTTGAATGGTATGCATGTTTCTATTCCCCTTTTGTTGTGTTGTTAAGTAAAACTTTCCACTCCCTCTTTTTTTTCTATCTGGTGATTTTCCTCTATGGATACATTATTACCTTTACATCAATTTTGCTAGTGACCATTTGGAGGTGCAATGATATCTTGGTATCTTTCTTCTCTGTTTTTTTTTCTTTTTTTTTCTTTCTATATCTTGTCATTTTTTGGTCATAGACCAACGCTGTCTCTTATTCTTTCGGTTGAAACCGTTCAGATATTTCTTTATCTGTTTACTTGCTGAAAATTATACATTTAGGTTCGATGTGAATGAAGACTCTATCATGTACTACTAAAAAGTCTTTGGGTAAAATGTTTTACTACTACTCAAACTAGGAATCCTCTTGTGAACAACAGAATAGCTTTTTTGTTCTTTTTAGTATTGTAAATAAGTAAAGAGCGACTTACTCATGTTTAATGTCTCTGCTGAAGACACAGTGCTATGATTCGTTTTTTCATCACATCTTTGTGGTGTGAATTATGTTCATTCACGTCTTATTCCCTCAGCGCGAAGCAAACACAGTTAAAATAAAAAAAACTTCGAAGAAAACAGATCTCGCTGCGTTGTTTCTGTCTGTCAGTGGGCGTATTCAAGGCCGCGCGCTTCAGTAAGTGAACATTATCATCTCAAATAACCGCGTTCAGCTCAGCGGGGCGATGTTCGCGTGGTCGTCATCTAGAAGATAATGAAGGGAGACGTGAAAAATGGACATCGCGTTGTTTCATTCTCATATGACTTTACTTTATCACAGAATAATATTTCTTTTCCGGCCTAGCACTTGTTGAGTTTACAAAGTAGGACATGTCAGACGCCGTTTAAGCTATAGATATCTCTCCTCATGTCTCGTGTTGACAGTATTCACTGAGTTACAGTTTCATTTTTTTAATGACGCAGTTGTAAACGGTGAAGATTCAGCGCAGACAAACAAAGGCTGCATGACAGCACTCTCTTGTGTTTGTTATCTTTATTTTATAAAGCTGCAACACATTAGTTATTGTTGTTATTATGTCTGTATACAAAAAACTGAACATAGTAGACCCTTTTACAGAGAATTCGATCTTGATGTAGACTTGCTACGATATCTGTATGATCAAAACTGAAAGTGTAATTTAAGTCTCTTTCGGGGTTATCAGAGCAGATACCCAAAACCCAAAAATGCGTAATACGGGTTAATCAAAAACTTCCAGAGGGTTAAGAAAGAAACAGACTAATATTAGCGTAAGATGCGCAATTTCTTTCTAACAATGTAGCAAGTACATTGTGTTTTGCCCTAATTAATGCAGCCTAAAAAATCCTTTAATGGATTTGGAACTTTAGAAATGCGTTAGGGTGTCATGTGTAAGCCAGGTTAAAGAGATGGGGGCTTTAATCTTAAACTTAAAACAAAGGAACAAGACTGGTATCAAATAGCACACCTAGATTTGCCTAAACTGATGCCGAAAGAATTGACAGAGCAGCCATCGAGTCTTAGACAGTGGTCTAGGTTCCCTTATTACATGTCAGAGGTTTTTAGGGTCCGCTTAATTACACAAGTCTTTTTTTCAGAAATTCAGCAGTAAGAAAATTTACTTGTCATCAGTTTTTTATATTGCGATATGCATTCTTGTTCGTTTTTCAAATTGGCATGTGTCACAAGGGCTCTGCAAAAGTTATCTAGAAACTGAGTGGTCAGCACCATAACAGTGAAAGCTAACACAATGTTTCCGGAGGATATCTGCACAGAAGAGTAACATGTAAAGCATGAAAGGTAATGGCCCCAGAGTACTGAGCCTTGAAAGTACTCCATACTGCATTGTGGATCGATATGATACTCCTTCATTCCTGATATGTATGATTTGACCCATGCTAATGAACTTTAAACTAATGACAACAAAAGTTTTCTAGTTTATGCAAAAAGCATGTTGTGGTCAATAGTGTAGAACGCAGTAGGACTAAGATCCAGTAGCACTAAAAGAGAGATACAAACCACGATCAGATGCTAAGAGAAGGTCATTTGAGGGAGCAGTCCTGCAGTACTATGACCGGCTTAAATCCTGACGGAAACTCATCCACAGATCCCCAGTTCTTCTCTAAGAAGGAGCCATATAATTGTGAGGATACTATACCTTTTCTAGTATTTTGGACAGAAACGGGAGCAGATTCGAGATCAGTCTTTAATTAACTAGTTCTTTGGGGTCAAGTTCTGTGTTTTTTTAATGAGAGGCTTAAACCAGCCAGTTTTGAAAGTTTTGGGGACATCTCATAATGACCTGTCCTAATATCACTCCTAGGGTTTAAAATCCATGCTGTTGGTTTAGACTGATTTAACAGTTTTATACAATTCTTCCTCTCCTATAGTAGGAGAATGAGTGGAATTTGTTACTCAGGGGATCTACAGCGCAACTAATTGATGCGATACCTGTAGCCCGCCGGATTATAAAACTAGATCGATACTGGAAGTAAAGTAGTTCGCAGCGGCCGCGCTGTTTGCCTATATTTGGAACTATTTTGTGAAGGAAGATAAATGAGCAAATGTCAGGCCAGTACTGGTTACTGAACTGTTGTATTTACATCAATATCACGTTTGCAAACTCCCTTAATAACTATTAAAAGCTGTCACTCTCCTTATCGCGATCTGTGGGTGCACAGAAAATGAAAGCACCCAAGTGAGTTCTCAAGACTCTCTATCTATAACGATGGTGCAAATGCTAAATTCAGTTCATCTGTCCATTGTGGTTAATAAGAGCGGAACCTCGTGGCGGGCAATGAGTAGAATGTTATTAAAGGCCACAATCAAGTGCATCACCATGGTGTCACTGGAGGAAGCTGCAGCCATGGCAGGGATGATTTCTGGTGCCGGCAGAACAACAAGCTACATGTTTCTTTTCCCCTCATTTTTTCCAATGGACGGAAATCCGTTGTAGCAACGGAAAACTTTAATCCATATATAAGTCATTTAGCAGACACTTTTATCCAAAGCGATTTACGAATGAGGACAACAGAGGCAATCAAATATATAATATCTTTGTGTGTGTGTGTGTGTGTGTGTGTGTGTGTTGTGTGGTGTGGTTGTGTGTGAATTAGGGGTCGCCCGATATTGGATTTTCCCGTCCGATCTGGTTGGACCACAGGAATACCGTTTAATTTTACCGATGTTTTTAAAATGGATACTGAAAAAAAAAAAAAAAAGAAAGAAAGAAAAAAGTGCTTTATTTCAAAAAAAAAAAAAATAGGGTAGTAGTAAAATATTAATAATATAATAATGAAACAGAAAATGTAATTAATTTTAAAATTACCAATTTTCTAGGGCCCTATAAAAATTTTATTTCTTTTCAAAATTCCATTTCATTTTTTCCCAAAAATTCTTTTATTTTTTTTTTCGGGATTTTTTTTTTTTCCTTTTAATTTTACTCCCCCCCTTTTTTTAATGTTAAATTAAAGTTATAATCAAAATTCAAATTAAAAAAATCATTTAAAATACTTTTTTTAAAACAAAATTCTGATTAGGGCCCTATGGTTTTTTTTTTTTCTCACCATTTTTTTTTTATTGTTCCCAAAATTCTTTTTTGATGTCTTATTATTAACCATAAACAACTTTTTTATTTTTTTTTTTTAAAAAGCCTAATGATTTTCCCCTAAAAAATTCTGTGGTATTTAATTTTTTTATTTTTTATAAAAATAAAGGCAGAAACATTAATTTTCTTTTTTTTTTAATTACTTAAAAATTAAGAAACTTTTTTTGCAAACAAGGGGGATTTACTTTTGAAATTATCCAGGAAGAAATTTGTGTATTTTTCCCTTAAAAATAAGTCTTTTTCTTTTAGTGTATAGTAGCAGACATTCTACTAAACAATAGCTTAAAACCGATTTTTTTTGGGGGGTTGAAAAAAAAAATGAACCCCTTTAAAAATTGTGCTGTGATTGTGTTTTTGCTAAAATCAAAAAAATTTCAAATGCCTGAAGTATTTAGAGCAGTTCGGGAATGTTTCATGGTTCTCCCCTCTTTAGTGAGACGAAAACCTGAAATCACCGCGAGGTCATGCGCGCTAAACTGTAAATTCTGTTTTTAAAGGATTCCGCACCACGCATCGCAAAAACATGGGGCCCCTACAAAAAACCGCACAATGTTTATTCTCGCACTTTAACTGTTCTTAGTGACATTTAAGATTGCAAATCAAAAAAAAGGCAGCGCGGGGTTGGAGAACTCAGGGTACACACACAGCCCGGACGGGGTTCTTTCAACTCAAGCAGCAGTCAAAAAACTTTTATTTTCCCAAACGGACCAAGCGACTAAAAGAATAACAAGGGCAAAAAAATTTCAATTCTGTTTAAAACACGGAGAAAACGGAAAGATGATCTTTTAAGCTTTTAAAAAAGCATATCGACTTTATTGAGCCACAGAAAGACAAAGTTTCTATGGAAATGTCAATTACAATTCTTTTGTACAAAACAAGATTCGGGGGCGAATATGTTTTTTAAATGGAAAACTTTGTAAATGGCCTCTGAGGCGCGGCAGGTTTTCGTTTTAAAGGTCCCTTTGTCAGCGTGCGTGTCACTTTCAACAAAATCACTCTGTCGTGATTTCAGCCCTGGGGCCGTCTCGCACTGATATAAAAACCCAGGCCTTCTCACCGTCCCACAAGGGACGAAACGGGGGAAAACTAGGGGCAGGGTTTTTTTGCCGATAACCAAATTTTCCCAAAATAAAATATCGGTCCCAAATTTAAAATCTCAAAACCGAAAAAACAGCACCTCTGTGTAAATCAATAAACACACCACAAAATACACACACACCCACACGGAAAAACAAATGAGGAATTAAAAAATAGAAGCTAGGGGGTTTTTTTTTGTGTTTTTTTATAAAAAAAAAAAAAAAGATAAATAGATAAAATTTAAAATTTAAAATAAAAAGCCCTAATAGAGGGTAAAATAAAGAGGGAAAGTTTAAATCGTTTTTAGTAATTTCTTGAAGGGGCTAAGGATCAGTCTTCGGTTTGAGTTGGGGGGGGTTTCCACCGGGGGGAACATTTAAAAGAGATACCCATCAAAAAAAGTTTTTTTTTCTTTAACACTTACCTCCATGCGTTCCAACCCCAAAAAGCTTTTTTTCATTTCGAACAAAATTTTAAGATTTTTTTGTGTTTTAAAAAGGGGTACAAAGTATTCAAACCCCCTTAATTTTTCACTCTTGTAATATTGCACCCTTTGCTAAAATCCTGCAAATTTTTTTCCTTTTATGCACACAGCACCAATTACAAAACAACACAGAATTTTGCATTTTTGGATTTTAAAAAAAGAAAAAAATCTAGGGTCCTAAGTTTACCCTTTGCCCAGTATTTTAAAAAGCACCCTTTTGATCTTACAGCCATGAGTCTTTTTGGGAAAGATCAACAAGTTTTCCACCGGATTTGGGGATCCTCTGCCATTCCCCCCCTTGCGACCCCTCCCATTCGTCGGGTTGGAGGGAAAATTTTTAGTGGACACCCTTTTCATTCTCTCCAAGATCCCAAATTTGGGTTTTAAGTCAGGGTTTGGGGCTGGACCTTTCAAAAACGTCACGGGTTGTGTAAGCCACTCTTCGTTATTTTAGCTGTTGCTTAGGGTCATTTCTTTTGGAAAGGTGCCCCTTCGGCCCTTTTTTTTTTTAGGCCCTGACCTCTGGAAAGGTTTTGTCCGGGAACCCTGTCTTGGCCCTTTTTTATCTTTCCCTGCTGCAAACCACCCGCCTGCCCCCGCGCTAAAAAACCCCCCCACAGCAGATCTGCACCACCATGTTTCCTTTGGGACGTTTTGGGACATGTGAAAACAGTGTCTGGTTTTCTCCACCATCCGCTTAGAATTGGCCAAAAAGTTCTTTTTGGTCTCATCAGACCAGAACTTATTGTCTTTTTTTTTAGAAAACTCCATGCGGGCTTTAGTGTCTGGCACTGAGGGAGGTTTCCGTCGGGCCAAAAACCCCCGACGGTAGAGGGAGGGATTTTGGGGTTTACTTTCTAAAACTTCTCCCATCTCCCGACAGCACTCTGGAGTCACCCCTGATTTTTGGTTTTTTTCTTTACCTCCCAAAAGGGCTTTTCTCCCCCGAAGCCTTTTGGCCCGGGGACGTCCACTCTAGGAAGGGTTTGGTCTCCCAACGTTTCCTTTAAGGTTAGGGGGCCACTGTGCTTTTTGGGAAACCTTAACCCTCTAAATCGTTAACGCGTATACCTTTTTGGGCATTTTCTCCTATAACCCCGAAAAGAACTTAATTACACTTTTATTTTTTATCGTACATAAAAGCAATACTAATCGAATCTGTAAAAGGGGCTACTTTTTTTTTTATAAGAATAATAAAACCCAAAACCGTGCTTTTTTAAAATAAAGATAACAAAAAGGAGTGCTGCGCAGCCTTTTCTGCGCGATCTTTATTTACAAAAAGGTCATTAAAAAAAACTGTACTCATGAATACTCAAACAGACATGGAGAGATATCTATAGAAAGATTTCATGACAGACATTGCTGCCGAAACAAATTTCTGTGAAATAAACCATTGAAAACAATGCGAAAAACCCCCCCCAAAACAAAAGTTTTTTTTTTAAAACGAACAAAAAAAAAAAAAAAATTTTGGAAACAAAAAACAAAATTAAAAAAAAAATTTTTTAAAAAAGTTTTTTATATTTCCCCCCCAATTTTATTTTTTCCACATTTTAAATTAAAAATTGGAAAAAAATTTTTTTTTTTAAAAGACTTGGTTTTTTTTTAAAATTTTCAGTTAGGTTGGGCGGAAAAAAAAAAAAAAAAAAAAAAAAACATGTTAAAAAAAGTTAATTTAGGAAAAAAAAAAAGGGGATTGAATTATAGGCTGTACGGGGTACATTATTATTAAAAGTGGATTTAAGGGGGCAATTTAAATTTTACCTTGAAAAAAAAAAATAAAAACAAACATTCTTAAAAAAAGGATCACAAAAACAAAAACCAAAAAGGAAAATGCAAACCAAAAACAAACTAAAATTCTCTCTTTTTTTCCTTTACTTTTTGGTGATAGAAATATATCCCCCCTTTGAAAAAAATATCTAAAAGATAAAAAAATTAAAGAAAAAAAAATTTTTTTTCTCTTTCTTTTTTCGCTGTAAAAAAGCTATATGGGGGACTTAAAAAAAAAAAAAAAAACTTTATTACGCAAAAGGTATATTTTTGCAGTGGGGAAAACCCAAAGAGGGGTATAGTAGTAGCCCCATGTAAATCTCGGGGTTTTTCGTTCCCCAAAAAAAAACCCCGCCCGGGGCAAACGTAGTTGTCAGGGGCTTGGGGGGTCTGAAAACTTGTCTGGGGGGGTTTTTTTTTGGAGGGGGGACGGACGGGGGGGGGAGGGACTTCACTAAGTGGGCGTTCAGGCGCGATTGCGCGCCACAACCACACGGGGGGGGGAAAAATCCCGTAGCCATTTTTATTTTTATGTTATGTGTTCGTCGTTCGAAAAACTCGTCGTTTGCGTTTTCGAGATTTTTTTTTACGCCACATTGCCGGCCGGGGCTGGGTCCCCAAGGGGGGGGACGTTTATCTACCAGAAGATTGGATACGGTCCCCCAAATTCGTAAAAGTTTTTTTTTTTTGACTCACATAGTCGCGAAAAAAACCGCGGAGAAGCTGGGGGAGAAAAAAAAATTTTTTTTACCGGATTGATTAGTTTTTAAAAGTAACTGGACCAGTTAAAGTTAGGGGGGGGGACCTTGTTTCGGAGGGGGGCCCCTCGGGGTAATTTTTTTCATTATGATGATCTCTTAGGGTCCTCCGCCCAACCTTATAAATCGCCACGAATTTTGGGGGGTTTTTTTTTTAGCCCGGGAGCCGACTCCGACCTCCCGGGCGATCCCCGGGGGGGAAAAAGTTTTTCTCTCGACCCAGGTTTTTTGCGGGGGACGCGCCCTAGTTATGTTTTTCGTATATTACGTTTTTTCGATTTTTCGATGGCGTAAAAGCAACCCCAGAGAATTTTTTTAGCAATGGACACTGTGTAGGGACCATGTCAATAGTAACACAGTTCAGGCAACGGAGCTCACTTCTAACAAGCTGGTTATCTGAATCAGGTGTGTTAAAAAGAGAGACGACCAAAATTGCAGAGCTGGGGACGCGAGGACTGGCAATTTGAGAACCGCTGCATAAGGAATGGGCATCCACATAATAAACTACACTACCACCGGTCAAAAGTTTTTGAACAGTAAGAGATTTTTTATGTTTTTAAAGAGTATTGGTCTGTCTGCTAACCCAACGTCATTTATTTTACCAAAATTCAGCAAAAACAGTAATATTGTGAAATATTTTTAGAATTGTAAAATACATTTATTTCTATTTGAATATATGTTTAAAATGTAATTTATTTTCTGTGATGAGCAGCTGAATTTTCGGCATCATTACTCCAGTCGTTCAGTGTCACATGATTTCTATTCATCAAATAATCCTGATTTTTTTTTTAACACAACTGTTTTCAACAGTTTTAGTTGTACTGCTTTTGTTGTAACTATTCTGTTTTGACTTTTTATTAGTTTTTAATTGTATTTATTGTATTATACCACACTTTGGTGCTAGAAAGGTGTTTTACAAATACAATTTTATTATTTATTATTATACATTTCTTGCGAACGGTTCTATGGGCTGCCATAGATGCAATTGCAGAAGATAGATATTAAGCAGAAAACTAGCAGATACAATAAATGCCTATGCAACCTTTGGTGCTTGGCCCTAATTCATTTTCAATTAAAATCATTAAATCACATCTAGCCATGGATTACCGCATAACACATGAGAATGTGATTGATAACTAACAAGAGGCGGCAAGAGTTGAAGCGGTGGGTGGTTCACTGGTCTTCTACTGTACAAATGTACGAGATTAAAACAAATTATTGTTTTACAGCATTTTTAAGGTTACTTTATTTGTTACCCATAGATTTAGTTTTGAAGTGAATGAATGATCCATACTTTTAGACACAATTTTAATTTTTGGCTGAACTAACCCTTTAATAAGTGTGCAGTATTATTTATATAATATGAATTATGTGTTATATTATTCAAAAGAAATTGTGGTTTACATTGCATCGGAGCATTAAAAGTGGTAGCCTATTTTAGTGAGCTAGGCTACATGGATTAATATGCAAAATGTCAATATTCTCATATATTAGGCCTATATTTTAATTTATATTTTAAAATTCCTTTAATAAAACAACATGTATTTTTGTTATTCGTTACCTGTCCTTTATTTTGACAGACAAATTCTTGGGAAAATATATTTGTCTGTACACTGATTAAGAAATTGTTGCGTGTTTTATAAATTATTTTCTTTATTTTAGTAAAACGTGAGGCACTGTATAATTTCGTTCCCATTATTTAGGCCTAATTAAAACAAGAAACGAATAAATTAAACCTGCACGATTTAGCTAAATCATTGAAAGTCTAAAGAATGGACAGATTAATAAAACGTTTCTCATGTTTAAACTCAAGTTCTCTCATTATAATCAACAAAATACACACAATGTAAATAAGAGCTTCATTAATTGACAACTTCAGTGATTTTAAAGGTAGCCTTCTTTACTTGCTTTCATATAATTTAAGTAAAAAAATAAAATTGCAGCCGCATTTAAATACAGGTGTGTAAATTTGTCTGCGTGCAAGATTTGCGCGGCGTGAGTGATGCTGAGTGCACGCGCAGCATTTATTCTTATTTGTTTTATCTTCATTACAAATCTTGTTTGGTTTTATTTTGGATAATTGCATGTAATGCATATGCAAAATGTTAATTATTATTCATATTCAAGTGTTTGTGCGAAAATTATTAATGCACATGCAGGACAGGGAGGCCCCCTCTAGATCACTTACATTTTTTCCTGATAATGAATTAACTTAAAATTGTGGCGTCTCACATACATGAGAAATATATCTACAGAAAGCTTGAAATGTCTTTTAAACGAATCAATTCAAAATGAAAGCATTATGTAATCTGTGAAGGTGGCATTTCTCTTTAAAGGCGCGTCCATGTGGAGAGAGTCAGCACTGTGAATTTCATCTTGCAGCCGACAAGAAAACATTTGTTTATTAATAAATAATTAAAATGTCTCCTTTTTTTACAATTATTAGGCTTCTTCTGCCTATGCTTTGTGGCAAACTTAATGCATGTGCTTGAGCGCGGAATATATTAAGGTTCATTATGGATTATAGATGTAAATTTAATATAAACCTGCGATTAGTTGAATAATGACAAATGAATGATTAGTAACTAGAAAAAACTTACATGGGGGGCAGACCTATTAAATACCCTCTAGACATCTCTATTAAAGCTTTTAAAGCATTTTATACATTAAAATTTGTTACTGTGGGTTAACAGTAATTATAATTATTATATACTTAGGAACAGAGTCTGGGCCTAATCAAGGCTATCCAGGTTTTTTTTTTTTTTTCATTGCATCTGAAAATGACTTTGTGCAGCACATTAAATAGCAAACTCAACCTGCCTCTCGCGTTGCTCAGCTGTGGACAATTTCAAAATGTTTGATATAAAGGTTGATGTCCCATTTTATACAGGAATTGTTCATTTAAAAAAAAAAAAAAAATTAATTATATTGTTAGTCTAAATGAACTTGTTAACAATATAATTAGAACTATTTAACATGCACTGTGACATTTTACCCTTTTTAACTTGAGAAACTCCTTGAGATTTTAAAGTCAGTTTAAAAGTATTGAAGTACAAGTTAAAAAAAAAAGGTTTTAATTGCTTAAATTATTTCTATGAATTGATAATGTGTTATCAGGTTTTAACTGCTTAAATTATTTCTATGAATTAATAATATGTTATCATGTTTATTCTTGTAGATAATAAGTGTTTATTCTTTAAGAAAATAAGGAAAAAAATAAGGGATTAATTATTCATATTTGTTTTGCTTCACCTATTTATGTAGGCTACAATTATTCTAAAAAAAAAAAAAAAAAAAAAAAAAAAATAATGTCATTAAAAGTGCCATCGGCCTGAGTAAATTTGACCATTATAGAATTGTGACTTTAAAGGTTAGTGATTAAGGAGGTGAAAATACTGTGAAATTACAAATGGCATGGGATTTTAAAGCATAACAACTGAAGGTCTATGAAACGTTAGCCAATAAAGCATTTTTTTAAACAATGGCACTTAAAGTTTTGAACTAAAATATTATTTCAACCATATAGCCTGTGAATAAACAAAAAACTACTTTTCAATGAAAGAACACTGAGAGTGTATTTTGCTTCTGGTGTTTGGATTTGTACTTCAATATAATGAGCTCCAAGTTAAGGAATAGCCAACACGTTTTTTTTTTTATTTCTCTCTCTCTCTCTCACTCTCACTCTCTCTCTCTCTCTCTCTCTCTCTCTCTCTCCATTTAACTCTCTATTTAACAGCATTAACTTACAATGAAATACATCTTCCTTCAGGTAGAATGTTTTTCTTTCTTGCTAAATGTTGGGCTCATGATCAGTAAGTTGTATTCGCTCAAACTGATTTAGTTAAATCAAAACTTGCGGACTTTGAAGCTGGGTGAAGTTAGCGCGAGTCCCGCGCGCTGTGAAGCAGGAGCAGCTGATGGAGGACTCCGCTTGGTCTTAAAGCCTTCCGCAAACGCTACGTTCACAAATAACAATGATTTTCATAAAATAATGATTAATTATCAATTGATAATTTGTTATTATTTCACTGTAAAACCGAACAGTGAAATCAATTAAAAAATGAAAGTTAATTTCACTCAAATAATAATGAAAGTTCATTGGACTTAATTGAAATAAGTTCTGTAAACTCAAAATGCTGTTGTAGTGAGGTGAACTTAAAATTATTGCATTTTCAAATTCCCAGCATGCATTGCATCAGCCAACAAGGAAAATAAATGTAGAAATTAGGTGCTATTTTGTGTGTTTTTACATAAGAATAACATAGAAAGACATAAGTTAGTACTTAAATGTTGTGTTATGTTAGGATTTACATATGTTTCTATTATGTTAGTTTTGTAGTGTTACCGTTGTGGTGAAGAGTAGAGCCTGTGGTTAGGTTGAGGATGGAAAGCAAAACTTAAAGGCTATATATACTGCATGATGTTTGAATATTAATATGCAAGTATTGTGAGTATTTTTGATAACTACATTAGTAGTTACATTTGAGTGTATTTCCCACATTATAAGGGTTGAAAAATAATGAACATTTTTAGTGAATTACTCTCTAATTATAAGTTGAGAAATATCAATATTTATAAGATAATATTTAGATAATTTAAGGCAACTGGAAATATAATTTTTATTTTATGTAAACTTAAAACATTTAAAAACATCACTTAAATGTTTTTGTGTAATCTGTTACAAAATATTTTTTGAGTTCTGTGAACTTATTAGGGTTTACAGTGTTTGGTCTAGTGATAATAATAATATGCTGCGGGAAAATAATGAATACAAAGATTAGGGCTGCTGTGAGTGCAGGCATGTTTCAACCCAATAACATGACAACACACTGCTCCTCGCAGCCAACAAACAGACCGAGCTCAGTTCAGCTGGAGGGGGCTGGGGGTAGTTCTGTATAGCATGTGGGGGTCGAGATAAAGGTGTGAATCTCTTGGTCTTTCATATGCACAGTGTCTTATGAGGGTATCAAACTTGCAGAACAGGTTTAGATAGGATGATTGCCTCGTCATTTTGGTTTTTGGGCAACTTTGAAGAAAGGTTTTGATCCACTTCAAATGTTGACTAATGTATAGCGCAATATAGTTTATTGGTTATTATAACTTAATTTCAGAGGTAGTTGCCTTAACTCAAATAAATAAATAAATAAATAAATAAAATTCGCAAACTGTTGTGTTAATTTTATTTTGTTTCGTCTAAACAATATTTTTTAGACTATGAAATATAAATTCTCACAGAATGTAGCCTTTTTCATAACCAATATATTGAACCATCTCTTTATGTTTTTCTAAATCCCAAACAGAGTCCAGACATCAGTATGATCCGTCTATGATGTTTTATAGGCTTTTTTAGATTTGGGAATACACATGCGTTACAGACATGGCAAAAACATTTTTGGAGTTTTTGGAGATATTATTATTATTATTATTTAAATTTTTTTGTAGCCTATTTACAATGCACAAACCAGAAGCAACAATATCTGCAGAGAAGGGTTGGCCATTCTCAAAACATAAAATATCAATTTTATTTCAATTTTGGTTTTTGTGTTTCAGAGGAAAAAACAGTGTTAAAGCATCTCTCCATTACAGACCGTTCTGAAAGAAGAATTTATGCAAACGCGTATAAAATGCTTCAAAAGCTTTAACAGAGATGTCTAGAGGATATTTAATAGGTCTGCCCCCCACGTAAGATTTTTCTAGTTACTAGCCGTTCATTTGTCATTATTCAACTAATCGCAGGTTTATATTAAATTTACATCTATAATCCATAATGAACCTTAATATATTCTGCGCTCAAGCACATGCATTAAGTTTGTCACAAAGCACAGGCAGAAGTAGCCCAATAATTGTAAAAAAGGAGAAATTTTTTCTTGTCGGCTGCCAGATGAAATTCACAGTGCTGACTCTCTCCACATGGACGCGCCTTTAAAGAGAAATACAACCCTCACTGATTACATAATGCTTTCGTTTTGAATTGATTCGTTTAAAAGACATTTCAAGCTTTCTGTAGATATATTTCTCATGTATGTGAGACACCACAATTTTAAGTTAATTCATTATCAGGAAAAAATTCAAGTGATCTAGAAGGCGCCTCCCTGTCCTGCATGCGCATTAATAATTTTCGCACAAACACTTGCATATGCATTACAACGTAAATTATTTTTTACATGCAATTATCCAAAATAAAACCAAACAAGATTTATAATGAAGACAAAACAAATAAGAATAAATGCTGCGTGTGCACTCAGCATCACTCGCGCCGCGCAAATCTTGCACGCAGACAAATTTACACACCTGTATTTAAATGCGGCTGCAATTTTATTTTTTTACTTAAATTATATGAAAGCAAGTAAAGAAGGCTCCCTTTAAAATCACTGAAGTTGTCAATTAATGGAGCTCTTATTTACATCATGTGTATTTTGTTGATTATAATGAGAGAACTTGAGTTTAAACATAAGAACGTTTTATTAATCCGTCCATTCTTTAGACTTTCAATGATTTAGCTAAATCGTGCTGGTTTAATTTATTCGTTTCTTGTTTTAATTAGGCCTAAATAATGGGAACGAAATTATATAGTGCCTCACGTTTTACTAAAATAAAGAAAATAATTTATAAAACACGCAACAATTTCTTAATCAGTGTTAGGGCTGGGCGATATATCTAACGATATGATCATGCGCATCTAGTCAGTAAATCTGGTTCCGTGATTACCGCTAAATCGCCATCACCTGCTTTCAAATGGAGCGGCATTTAATAGACAGAGCCGTAGATCACTGACAAGGTACGCAATATCACGTTCATTATCCCAGATGAATCGCCTTCGATAATCAACGCGATATTGCGTACCTTGTCAGTGATCTATGGCTCTGTCTATTAAATGCCGCTCCATTTGAAAGCAGGTGATGGTGATTTAGCGGTAATCACAGAACCAGATTTACTGACTAGATGCGCATGATCATATCGTTAGATATATCGCCCAGCCCTAATCAGTGTACAGACAAATATATTTTCCCAAGAAGTTGTCTGTCAAAATAAAGGACAGGTAACGAATAACAAAAATGCATGTTGTTTTATTAAAGGAATTTTAAAATATAAATTAAAATATTTATATATATATATAATTTAAACTTGAACTTCAATACTATTAAACTGACTTTAAAATCTCAAGGAGTTTATAAGTTAAAAAGGGTAAAATGTTACAGTGCATGTTAAATAGTTCTAATTATATTGTTAACAAGTTCATTTAGACTAACAATATAATTTGATTTTTTTTTTTTTTAAATGAACAATTCCTGTATAAAATGGGACATCAACCTTTATATTAAAGTCATTTTCAGATGCAATGAAAAAAAAAAAAAAAAAACCCTGGATAGCCTAGATTAGGCTCAGACTCTGTTCCTAAGTATATAATAATTATAATTACTGTTAACCCACAGTAACAAATTTTAACCGATTAATCGCCTATTTTCGTTTGCTGCATGTTTTTATTTATTTATTTATTTTATTTTTTAAGCAGGCTAAAAAATACATTAAATTTGTGAGAGGAAAAAAATAAGTAATGTATAATATATAAGTAATGTATAAGTTGCATTTTATTACATTCAGAAATAATAACGGCTGGCCTAATAATGTTATAATCTGCCAACAGGATATTTTTAGTTCCCTTCACTTTACAACAAATCCTTTAAATTTAACAAATTTATAAGAACAGAGCAAGAATTAAAAATATATAATTCTAATGGATAAATAAAATTGCAGTATATAATAATATAGGCTTAGCTATAAACAAACAAAAAAAAATAAATGAATAATAATTTAAAGTGAACCATAAGGTAAGGTTGGGCTCTCATTCGGGAGAAATCCAAACGTTTCCATATTCGTGATGTTGCCTATTTCAAGCTTAACTATTATTCATTAGGTAAAATAGGCTTTGTAGCTCACGCATGTTTCAGTATCAACGAAAAAAAAAAAATCATAATTAGCAAAAAGTGCCAAAGTGAACCGCTGCTCACGCCGAATGGCACGGTGAACGGCTACTGTTTACAATGAATGTGCGTGAGGCACCAGCGCGATCAAACAGCTGAAACAGAAAATACTCAATTTTTGGTCACACAGTAAAGGCATAATTCAAAAATGCAAAGTGTTAGCAGTTTAAAAAAATCAAGAATAATAACATAATTAATAATAATTTATTGCTAAATGCTGGACCGTTCTCATTTCGATCTGCAAATGAAACCTGAAGGATTTTTTTTTAAACCAAGAATGAACCGAAATGAAAACATTTAGCTTTTTATCCGTATATATAGGCCTTATATTTAATGACTGTTTAATAACAATAGCATGCATAAGATCCTTTGTGTAAAGGTCTTTCTTTTAATTTTTGATGAGTAGACTGTAGCCTAAGACTATCCTACAATTTGAAATTAACTCACTGTACATTTTTTTAATGGTTTTTAAATATGTTACAATGTTATATCATAATGTTATTGTTGTTTTACTTCCTCCTTTTATCTCATTTTACAATTACATTCAGTTCGCAATCCGTCCCTTTGCGCCACCTGGTGGTAGTTTCACGAATGAATTTAACACGCGACTGACTTGCAGTTAACGCCGCGGCCCTGCGACGGCGGTACGTGCGGCGGTATTACCCATTTTGGTTGTCTACCTACTGTATGTTTGATGGTTTGTAGTGTGGCAAATTGTGCACTGACGTTTGTAATTTTACGTCAGCTGTTAGAGTTGATGAAGGAGGAGGAGGACAAAGGAGGGAGGAAAATGTTTTAAACATCAATCGAAAATTAGGCGACTTGTTAATTTTGTTGGGATAGTAAGTCATTTTAGCAGTGGAGACATTAGCAGAGAATGAAGAGAGGAGTGATTGATATACATTGAGGTCAGAAGAATTTTGTGATTTGCGCCATACTCTTTCTGCAGCTCTGAGCTTAGAACGATGCTCACGGAGTACATCAGAAGAGGTGGTACGAGCTGGCCTGGAAGACAAGGGGCAGATAGTGTCTAAACAAGACATAAAAAGTGGAACAGAAAGTATCAGTAGCACTGTTAACATCAAAAAATGATAACTGTTCAGTGGAAGGAGGCGAAGATGAAACCATAGCAGATATCCAGGAGGGAGAGTGACCGGAGGTTACGTCGAAAAGTGACATGTGGAGGGGTATGTGCTGTGTCAGAAACCATATTGAGGTTACGAGTGAGGACCAAGTGATCCGAGGTGTGTGTGTGTGTGTATATATATATATATATATTGCAAAAACACTTGAACAAGCTGTGTTCAACCAAGTCTCTGCCTTTCTCACACAGAACAACCTCCTTGACAGCAACCAATCTGGCTTCAGAAGTGGACATTCAACTGAGACTGCCTTGCTCTCATTTTGTTGAAGCCCTAAGACTGGCAAGAGCGGAATCCAAATCTTCAATACTTATCTTGCTTGATCTGTCTGCTGCTTTTGACACTGTTAACCACCAGATCCTCCTGTCAACCCTACTGGCAAAGGGCATCTCAGGAACCGCACTCAAATGGTGTGAGTTTTACCTATCAGATAGGTCCTTCAAAGTATCTTGGAGAGGTGAGGTGTCCAAGTCACAATATCTAAGTACTGGGGTGCCTCAGGGCTCAGTTCTTGGACCACTTCTCTTCTCTGTCTACATGGCATCATTAGATTCTGTCATTCAGAAACATGGCTTTTCATACCACTGCTATGGTGATGACACTCAACTCTACATCTCATTCCATCCTGATGATACGACGGTAGCTGCTTGCATCTCAGCTTGTCTAACAGACATTTCTTGCTGGATGAAGGACTATCACCTTCAACTCAACCTTGCCAAGACAGAACTGCTTGTGGTTCCATCAAACCCATTGTTTCATCACAATTTCACCATCCAGTTAGGCACATCAACCATAACTCCTTCAAAAACAGTCAGAAACCTTGGATTTATGATGGATGATCAGCTTACTTTCTCAGACCACATTGCTAAAACTGTACGGTCCTGCAGAATTGCTTTATTCAACATCAAGAAGATCAGGCCCTTTCTTTCGGAACATGCTGCACAACTCCTTGTTCAAGCTCTTGTTCTGTCCACGCTGGACTATTGCAATGCTCTATTGGCAGGTCTTCCAGCCAGTTCTATCAAACCTTTACAATTAATCCAGAACGCGGCAGCAAGATTAATTTTTAATGAGCTGTCACACCTCTGTTTATCAATTTGCACTGGCTACCAATAGCTGCTCACATAAAATTCAGTGCATTTATGTCTGTATACAAAACCACCACTGGCTCTGCACCCCTTTACCTAAATTCATTACTTCAGACTTATGTGCCCTCGAAGCTTGCATTCTGCAAGTGAATGTCGCTTGATTGTGTCATCCCAAAGAAGCACAAAGTCACTTTTACGGACTTTTAAATTAAATGTTCCCTCCCGGTGGAATGACCTGCCAAACTCAATACAAGCAACAGGGTCCTTAGCCATCTTCAAGAATCGGCTTAAAACACATCTTTTCCATCTTTATTTGACCCTCTAACTTTAGCACTTACTATTCTAATTCTATTTGTAAAAAAAAAAAAAAAAAAAAAAAAAAACTAACTAGCTTTCTAATCTTCTTGTATTCTATCTGTTTTCTTTTCATTTATTATACAATTAACAAAAGCGCAAAAAAAAGACCTCTAACACTAGCTTGCTCTATTCTTTTTCTATGATATCTGTTTTCTTTTTATTTATTATATTATTTAAAAGCCCTTGCTATGTGTACTGCGTTTAAGCTAACTGAGACTTATAGCATTTGTATATTATTGCTCTTTTGTTGATTTTGATTGCTTCCATTGTCCTCATTTGTAAGTTGCTTTGGATATATATATATCAGGAGTAGAGTATGTGAGCGGAGCGGAGTGGGAGTGTTGTGAGGAGTGGAGCAGCGTGATTTTGCCTGGAGCTAGGAGCGGATTTTTTGAAAGTCGGAGTGTTGAGGTTTTTACTCACTGTGAGAAAGCTCCGCTACCGCTCCGTCATGAGCACAAATTATGCTAACTCACACATTAAACATAATTAGGGACGAGTGCGGGAGGTTAAAGCATGTTGTAAGTTGTACAGTTTGTTAATCTCTGCTCGAAACTAATGTGCTGCTACATTGCTGCATATGGACAGAGCACACAAGCTCGCACATAACGCACAGATCGCGGGCATACATTCAGGAATGAAGAAAAATGGAAAAGTTACAGCATATTCTCTCTGTTTCTGAAGTAACCACCCCCAGCTTCGCCATAGCAGAAAGAGACATAGCACAGACGAGTAAGCTAAGCGAGTTAAGCAGTCATTTAATATGGACTTGGGCTAATTGCAGTGTTCCAATAAACCATGTTAAAACTATTCTTCTAGTATTATGCATTTATTTTTCATTTAATATAATTTCTGAACAGAACTTAGATTTTTCAAGCATTGTGAAATAATTTAGCCGCGGAGCGCTGTTTCTGATCAGTGGAGCAAGGAGCGGGAAATGGTGAACCCGGAGCGGAGTGATTACTGAATGCTTGGAGCGCGGAGGGGAAATTGTTGCCACTCCACTCCGCTCACATACTCTAATCAGGACTGAAAAAAATTGTATATGTATGTAGACTCACTTGAATATTTTTAATCAAATTAGTAAAAACTCAAGTTTAAGTCAAACTCAAAAGCTTAAGTTAAAAAATAATATTTACTTCGATGGGATCCTGATTAACAGCAATTTAGAAATTGCTATTGTAAGGACTTTTTATGGCAATCACAAGCTAAGACATAGGGTGTGTCTCAGTTAGCATCTTAGCTCCTGAGCTCATGAATCTGTATATCGTGTGCACGAGTTCGGTCACTGGTAAGTTCCCTGGTTCACTGAACATTGGGACAGTGATTACTCAATTTCCGGTGACATGACTACGTACAGCATCAACGGACAACATTGTAAAACGTCATTGCTGGAATTAATCAACAATAGACAGGACCAATCTCTGTTTGATGTTATTTTTATCTTTAAACACATTGTTCTGTTACATGTTCTTACAACATTTCAGGCAAATATTAATGATAAATGTTTATTAGATGTGTTCATTACCTGTCAATGTGTTTACGTTGAAATATAAAAAATAAAAATAAAAACTGTTTGTCTTTTCAAATCTTCTATTGTGTGTCATTATATTTATCAAGTTGGCTAATGTGGTTTGTTTCGCGCTTCAGAAATATGACAATTTCCAGTAAGGGAGCAGAGTGAGCACTTATGCTCCTTAGTTTTAGCAACGCACTGTGTGATTTTTCAGGGAGCAAAAATTCCAGTGCACTGGAAGGATTTTGCGATTGAGACAGCCCTTAAAATGGCCAACACAAAAACCATTCAAAATACCACTTAACAACTCATCCAATTGAGATGCACCCATATTTGACAAAAGACCTACCAAACAATGCTAATTTATTTAAATTCAAATTGTTTAAGTTCTTATGAAAAAGACTGCTTTCTGTTTCAGACATGAGAAACTTTGGTGGAGGAAGAAAAAAAAACACATTGATACTTTGGCTTCAATGGCTTCAACGGCTACCTCTCCTCTGCAGGCCAGACCATAAACAGATAATGTGAAGCAAAAGATCAGGTCAAACCTTTGCAAGTTCTTCAATCTCATTGCCAAAATTAGTTTCTCCCTCTGGATCCTCCTCATCTTCATGTGTTTGAGCATCATCATAATCAGGCAACATAATGTCTGTTGACAGGTCAAAATCAACATTGTCAAAATCAATCAAAACTCTTTTATGAGAAAGAGAAATGGTATTAAATCATGAATATGAATAATGATATGTTTTACCATGATAGGAAAACTGGTAATCATCTTACCTGGGCTTGAACTCCCCAAGGAGGGCTAAAAATAAGACATCAGTTTATAATTATTATTATTTTTTTTTAAACAACAAAAAGAAAACAATGCAATCATTTTTTAATTGTGCAATTATCATAAAGTCACTGTAACTGCTGTAACAGTTGGGTTAACAATAACAAAGACAAACATTTCTATGTTGGCTAATGAATATTAGGTGTGATTTTGAGCACAATTTTGGAACTGTGCTGGATCGCTGTTGGATGTCCAGTATAAATTCTGGGTCAGATATGAAGTCAGTTGTGAAACCACTGGACAAAATTACTCTTGTTTACAGTGTACAAATTTTTATCCAGATTGAGGTTATTTCGCCTGTATAAATGACTCTATTTGCATGTGTATGGCATGCATTCAGGCAGACCTAAATCTGAAAAAAAAGAAAAGAAAAGAAAAAATACTAGAACAGTTTTCCAGTCCTCTAATTTATTTTACTTTCAATATATATCAACAAAAACTTACAGAAGACCAGTGTTAGAACATCCATGATAAGCCAAAGGAATCAGTGATGCCGTGTGTGTATATACATTATTTATTAGTGATTTAACGATACACAGAGAGAGAGAGAGAGAGAGAGAGAGAGAGAGAGAGAGAGAGAGAGAGAGAGAGAGAGAGAGAGAGAGAGAGAGAGAGAGAGAGAGACTTTGGAAGTTGAGGCTGATGTGTAGCTAATACTTTGTTTAGCATTGATTAGGAACAATTTTTTTAAGTACAAATCTGGGTTTTAAAAAAAATCCATGAATTCAGGATTTAGCATAAATAATCAGTACAATCGTCGGTGTTTGTGTAAATATATTAGAGATAATAAATTTATGTTAATTAAGTATGGTTATAATAGAGTAGCAGGCTAACTGGAGACGAGCTAACTGCTATTATAACTTTGCAGAAATAAAATTTAAAAGAATTCAACGCGTCTTCCGACCTAAATCACCGTACAACTTAATAAATAATATATACGACACAATGTTATTTTTTTTAAATACACTATGAACTATATTTTTCGGGTAATTACAAATAAACGGTGATTTATTTCTGGAAAATAATGAGAATTTCCTTCTTACCTCCGCCATATTTACAGAGCTGCTGAGAGTCAGCGGAATGTGGGTGGAGTCAACGGAAATCCCCGGATGCTCTCTCTCTCTCTCTCTCTCTCTCTCTCTCTCTCTCTCTCTCTCTCTCTCTCTCACACACACACACGCACACACACACACACGAATCAGTTTTTGAGTTTTGCGTGATTTATTGACAAAATTAAATAAGAAAAAAGGAAAGAAACATTAAAATACACTTAATACAACATAAAAACACAACCCATAGATTATGATTTTGGAATTGTCAGAAATACTGGTTAACATAGGCCTATAATGTATTTCTTGACGTTTTTTTGGAAATGAAAATGGCTGCAAAGCTACTACTCAGCTAACAAAAATAAGTTGTCAGAACGTTTTGCTAACATTCCCATTAAGTTATGAAAACGTTATTTCGGAATGTTTTGTACACGTTGAAAACGTCCAGTTTTCTTTTTTCTTCTTCTTCTTCTTCTATTTTATTTATTTATTTATACGTTACATGAACATTCCATCCTATCATTTTGAAAACGTTATTATGTTCTTTAAATGTTTAAAATGTCTAATTTTATTTTATTTATTTATTTATTTTTCTTAAGAACGTTTTTCTTTGTGTATGTGAATATTACGGGAAAATTCCATTTTGTCATCTTGAAGACATTATGAAAATGTTATTAGTGAATGTTCTTTAAATGCTTAAAATTTGAATTTTTTCTCATATATTATACTTTTTTCTTCAAAAAACAAAAACATTACATTCTATCATTTTGAAAATGTTATGAAAATGTTATTAGTGAATGTTCTTAAACATTTAATTTATTTATTATTTTTTTTTTTTTCATGTTTTAGGAATGTTTTTTCTTGCTTTATCTGAACGTTACAGAAACATTACATTCTATTCTTTATGAATGTTTTTTAAACATTCAAAATGTCCAGATTTGTCATCTTGCTAGGAAAATGTTAGGGAAAACGTGTTTTTTGAATGTTTAAACGTTATATAAAATATGCAAATATGCTCCAAACATTGCCCTGGGATCTTTTTATAAACAAATATCAATTCAAACAATAACATTTGGTAAAACATAATTGTATTTGTTAACGCCAAAAACTACACAAACTACACAAACATACAAAGACAAAGATAAATGCACTGTAACATACATTACATCTAAATGAAATCAATAGCATAACTGATATCTTATTTTACTTTCACATTTGATATACTCAAACATTGCACAAACTGAAACATTCCAAATCTTACATAACAAAATACATTCTAAAACAACTAATTAAGTGTTCTGTGTGTCTTCTTTTCCACAAGTTTCTGCTTTGGGCTGAAGTAAGATCTTAGATTGTAGCATCTACAGAAACAAAACATAGTATTAGTATACAGTATATTCTGTATTAAATGTGCATTTTTTTTTCTTTATTAATTTTTACAAATTACAAAAACTACAAAAGCCTTACTTTATCTCTGTGTGGTGAAAAACGTCAGTGTTTCTGATATGAAGTCCTCAGTTACTTCCAGCACCTTAGTGTGTGTTCGACGACAGGCATCTTAAAATACAGTTAAGATACATGAAACGCAGACATGTTACTGTTACTTACAATAAATTATAAAATTTATGAAAGAAAATAGCATACAATATGTGCAATACACTGCTGATTTCCTCAATACCTAAAATGCAGTCTTTGGCCTAGCTTGCTTTGAAAATAGAGTTTGTCTTCAGCAACGTACTATAAAATGTTTGGAATAAGAAACAACTGAGAAACAACTCACGGATTATGCCATTACATATTTCCAGCTCCTGGAAATTCTTCTTTCCCTTGCAGCATTTAAGACTATATTGGGCCCATAGAGCATTCGTCCCGAGTTTTCTAAGTAGTCTTCTGACTGACTCCCCAGGCGTGTTGCCTCTCATGATGCTCAGCCATTTGATCTGAAAATAAATATAAAGCTATATTATGCTGCACAACAATAACTAACAGCAATATCTGAACCAAGACAAATAAAACTGTACATAATTATATAAAATAATACATAAAACACAGGGTTGCTTTGGTGTTTGGTTTGTTGTGCTGTGCTTAGCCCACTACACCACTCCACCTCACTAAAGACTACACACAGCTGGAGTTACAACAATGCATATGACACTGTGTTCCAAGGTAATTTTACACAGAACAGGCCACAGTGACAGACTGCTACTTTTAAAGAGAGGTAAACCATCAACGTTCAAAGAAATATCTAATTCCCTAAACTTACTTAAAACATTGTTGGGATACATGTGTTTCAAGAGTTTTTCTTTGCAATCAAGGTAGATGTATTGCATGCCAGATCTGACCTGCAAAAATACAGTCACAAGTCTCAAACAAAGTTCTTGCTGTTTTAGGAAGCTCTCGATGCCCATTTTCCCTCAGAATCTTTAACAGTGAATCCACTGGTCCACTGAGCAAGACTGTCAGTAAGACAAGGACTGTGAGAGGTAGAAGATTCATTTTCATCACTGCTGGTCTCAGATATGTCATCAGAATCACTTAATTCCGAATCACTTGATTCACAATCTGCCAATGACACATGTTGATGCTCTGGCAACTGCAGAGTAAACAATCTCGTGGGAAACCTTGGTTTTTCAATCTCTTGATTTTAATCAAATATAAAATTAAAGACATTATACAGTAATTGAACAGCTTTTATTAGTCTATTGCTGCATGTTTCTTTATGAAGTTGAAATAACAAAAACCAAATTTAAATTTTTAAACAAACCTCAAATCAAACAAGTTACACAAATAAAATAAATCTCTTAATATGAACAAACTAAGGCTTTGTCTCTGCTCTTTCCATTTAAAATTATAGGCAACCACTGGATTTTAATCATGATCCAAACAAAGATGCAGCATTAGTAGTTTTTAATCTAAATTAGACTGTATAATGTCGAAATTTGAAGCAAAAACAAAATGGTCTGACTTCAGTTTTGTGCAACTATACAATGATACAGTGTTGTTTCCTGGGTTACCACTGTAAACAAAGCAGTGCTGCACTTATGAACACTAGTTTAATATGCATTATTCAGAGGCAAGATGAAAAGAAAATACCACGTAAACGTTTCTAAAGATAGTCAGTTCCCCTCAGACATACATTCATATAAACTCCTACTCCAATTGTATCATGATTTGTTTGCCATCTGAACTGATTTGAATCGTCACATATTTGAATAGATTTTTAACCGTTTCGCGGTTAATCATTACATCCCTAGTTTTTGTACATATATTTGAGTTGCTTTAAAAAACTAACTGGGGTCCAAAAATACAAGCTATGAGGCAAAAAAATGGAACATACCCTGTTCATGTCAGATTCCATTTGGATCTGTGTGTTTCATGCCGCAAGTTCAATGACAGGTGACAATTGTCTCCGGCAAATCAGTGATCAGCAGGGTTTACACGTCACATTTTGTTAATGGTAAGACTCGCTTGGAACCTCAGCTGAGGTGGTACTGAAAATGTACCTGTAATGATCAGTCAGAAGCTTGTGGATCAATTTGCAGCTCTTTATTGAGTGAATCAAGGTTAACAACAGGCAATGGTCAATCAGTGTTAGGAATAGAGGCAAAGCAGAGACAGAAACAATACCAGGCAGGAGTCGGGGCAACCAGCAAACAATCAGAGTTCCAGGTAACAAGATCACAAGGGTAGGCGGGAGAGAATCAGAATAGTCAAACAGTCCAGGGTCATACATGGAACACACTCAGAAAGGCAGGGAAAACGCTTAGAAATGTCAGCCAGGGAAAAACAAGACTTCACAGTGTGTGAGTGTGAACGCTGGTTAAATAGGCCAGTGATTAGCAACACCTGTGCCAGTAATCAGTCCAGTATGGGATTGTGGGAAATGGAGTCCGGGGTGACTGTTAATACTCAGGTGAGGGTGCCCTCCGGTAGCCATCAGAGAGAGCCAGAGAGGTCTGATACGTGACAGAGCCCCTCCCCTGCGAGCGGCTCCAGACGTGAGGGGCTGGCCAACGCCATGGCCTTCCATGGGGACGAGGTGCGGGTCGATTTGAATGGGCTTGATGAAACTCAAGGATGAGTGTGGGATCCAGGATATCATGTGCATTAACCCAGGACCTCTCCTCGGGGCCATATCCTTCCCAGTCGACCAGATACTGCAGCACTCGTCCTCTGCGTCGGGAATCCAGAATCTCTCTGACCTGATACGCCTCCTCACCGTCCATGATTAGGGGAGGAGTGCCCTCGTCTGCGATCTCGTTCTGGTCCCTCTCTCCTCCAGGTCCACCGGTGGCTTTGAGCAAGGAGACATGGAAAGTGGGTGAGATACGGTAATTTGCTGGTAAATCTAAACTATATGAAACTGGGGCAATTTGCCTGAGGATTTTGAACAGACCCACATACCTGGGACTTTTTGCTGGGTAGTCGAAGTCGCAGGTCCATGGTGGACAGCTAGACCCATTGCCCAGGGATATATTCAGGTACCTCCCTTCTCCGACGATCGGCTTGTTCCCTGGTTCGACGCACTGCTCTTTGTAAATGGATGTGAGCTGTATTCCATATGTTCTCACTTCTCCTTAACCTTTCGTTGATAACAGGGAGATCGGAGGGTTCTCCCGACCAGGGAAATAGAGGGGGCTGGAAGCCGAGGACACACTGGAAAGGGGTGAGGCCAGTTGATGGCTTGCAGAGCGAGTTCTGTGCATACTCAGCCCATAATAGGAAACGACTCCAGTCATTCTGATTCTGGTGGCAGTATGAGCATAGGAACCTGGTGATCCCTTGATGGAGCCTTTCGACTTGGCCGTTGGATTGTGGATGGTAGCCGGAGGTGAGACTGATGTTGATGTTGAGTTGTTGGCAGAAAGCCTTCCAGACTCGAGAGGAGAACTGTTGGAATCGGTCAGAAACGATATCCCCGGTAAGGCCATAGAAGCGGAAGACCTGTTCCAACAGAGCTTCAGTGGTTTCAAAAGCAGTAGGCAGTTTGGGTAAGGGTATGAGTCCGTAGGCTCACGTCAATTGCTTTCGGCCGCCTTCAGTTTACGTGAATAATAGTCACAGGGGAATAGTTTGGGAGGATTGCCCTGATGTTGTGACAAGACGGCTTCGATACCCGTGTTGGATGCATCAACCTCTATTGTGAATTCGAGATCGGGATCTGGATGAAGGATGGGTGCTGTGGTGAAGCACTCCTTGATTTGTTGGAAAGCATTCTGAGCTGCTGGTAACATTGTCTCCCTCCCCTGAGCAGCGAGGTAAGTGGAGCTGCTATGGTGCTGAACTTCTGTATAAAGTGTCTGTAGAATTTAGCAAAGCCCAGAAAACACTGCATTTCCTTTACGGTCCTTAGTTGTGGCCAATCTAATACGGTCTGAACTTTTTTGTCATCCATGGCGACCCCCTCAGCACTGATGATGTAGCCCAGGAAGGACACTTGCGTCTGATGAAACTCGCATTTCTCTCTCTTTGCATACAACTGATGGTCTATTAGACATTGCAGAACTGCTCGGACGTGTTTCACGTGCGTCTCCAGGGAATCCGAGTAGATGAGGATGTCGTCTATGTAGACAATGACCCAGTGATTGAATATATCACGGAACACGTTGTTAATGTATGCTTGGAAGACAGACGGACTGTTGGAAAGCCTGAACGGCATAAACAAATATTCGTAGTGCCCGGATGTGGTTGTGAAGGCTGTATTCCATTCATCTCCCTCCCGGATACGGACCAGATTGTAGGCACTGCGGAGATCGAGCTTGGTGAAATATCTGGCAAAGCGCAGTTGCTCAAGAGCAGATGGAGCCAGTGGCAGGTGATAACAAACTTAACTGTGACATCATTCAGACTACGGTAATCAATGCATGGCCATAAACCTTCATCCTTCTTTACGAAGAAAAACCCTGCTGATGCTGGAGAGGTGGATGGTCTAATGAAACCTTTAGCCAGTTCCTCCTCGATGTATACCCTCATTGCCTCAGACCCTGCCTGAGATAGGGGAAACACTCTACGTTTCGAAGACATCGCTCCAGGAAGCAGGTCGATTGTGCAATCACTGGACCGATGTGGTGGAAGTTGAGAAGCTTTTGACTTGCTGAATGCTTCCGTGAGAGCTTGATATTTGTTTGGGAGATCTGATCCGGTCGAACTTCCGACTGAGGAGAGTGAGTGGAGGCTATGACACCTGGTTGAAACTGCAGGCATTCCTATTGACAGGGTCCTGACCATCTCTCCAGCCAGGGTAGCCCAAGGATAACTGGGTTCTGTGGTGAGTCGATGGCGAAGAGACTTATTGTTCCGTGTGGAGGGAGCCAGTCCTTAGTGTGAGTTCTTGGGTTCTGAATTTGATCAGTCCTGTGCCCAGTGGGCATCCATCCAGTGCTGCCACAGCCAGTCGAGATTCACAAGGAAGAAGAGGAAGGTTATGAGGGTTGGCAAAACTGATATCAATCAAATTTCCCACCGCCCCGGAGTCTATCAAAGCCCTCGTCTCAACCGTGACATCGATAATGGTTAAAGAGACGGGCACCTCCAGAGTATATGGACTACAACTCACTGTGGTGATATCTTTGGAGGTTGGTCTAGTAGGGCAGCTGGCTCTCAGATGACCTGGCAACCCGCAGTAAAGGCATAGATGTGAATGTTGTGAGGAGCGTCGTGAGCGTAGTAGGCTGTTGAGGTGGATTGAGAGATTGATGAACTGTTCCAGGGTCTTTCCCTGGTCACGGCAGGCCAGTTCTGACTGTAACTCAGCGGATAAGCCATTGTGGTAAAGCAGCTTCAGGGGGCCAGTACCGTACCCAGCAACTGTTTGCCCGCCTCTTTGCAAGCTTCCGCCCTCCGATACGGCTGTAGCCCAGTCCAACGCCCTTCAAGTCAGCTGGGAACAGATGAAAGCCACGCGACTGTTGTCTGTGGGATATAACAATAGTTGTTGATCCATAAACAGAGAACATTGTAAGAGGAAGCCTTTACACTTATCTGGAGTGCCTGAAAACCGCTCTGGTAAGGAGAGTCGAGGGTTAACAGAGTGAGGGCTTACTGATGTGTTAGCTGATCAAGGCTCGGGCATAGATGGGTTCGGTGGTGGTGCAACCAGTTGCATGGATTTCAACGTTCTCACCAGTTCCTCCGTGAGAGATGTGAGGCATTTCAGTTGCTGTTGGTGAGATGCTAATACGTTAGCTTGGGCTGAAACCTCAGATGATAGTTGATATACCGCCGCTGGATCAGAGGTTGGCGAAGTCTTCTGTAATGATCGGTCAGAAGCTTGTGGATCCATTTGCACCTCTTTATTGAGTGAATCAAGGTTCACAACAGGCAATGAAGGAAATTTTATTAATAGGATAAACCCCTTGAGATGTAACATCTCATTTTCGTGGGGGTCCCAACATTCAAAATTAAGCAATCGTACATCTTAAGATCATACAAAACATAACAAAATTACAATTAACATTACAAACTACAACACACATGCGACAAAACAATAACAACAACAAAAATAAAAAAAATCTAATTTTACCCCACCGATATAACAAAAATAATCAATAGATAAACAAAATACAATTATAAAATAACATCAAATCAAATCAGATCAAATACCAGTGACAGTAAGTAATCCACAAACAAAAATACTAAAGTAATAATAACAATAACAATAGTGATAGTTTCAATGATAACATGTACAGTCCATCTTAAAGAGCAGGTCATATGGGTTTTTGAAAAATTTCACTTTTGCAGTTTATAACGTAGCTATCCTTAAATGAAAACAATCTGCAAAGTTGTTAATCAAAAAAGTGCATGATAAATAAAGATATTGTCTCTCAAAAGAGAGAGTCGACTCAGAGTCGCCTTTACGAGTCGTTACATTTTCAAATCTTTTGCCTGTTACCGGTATAAGTCACTGGATAACACATTTGCATAATCCCCGCCTGCCCGCGAAATACGAACAGAGTCTGACCTGCCCACAAACACTTTTGCTATTAGTGCGTTTACATCATGTTGAGAAGACGCGGTGTTCAAGGATACCACAGAAATACAATTCGAGCCTTTTTTTGTGTGCTTGTCATTTTATCAAGAACCGCTTCTCTAATCTGGGCTAATCTTCTAATCTTCTTAATTTAGACTAACAAGATCTCTGAACCACGACCTGTAAGTAGTATGATTGATACATTAGGTGTACATTTTCAATTGAGTGCTCAAAATAAAAAATTTTTGTGCCAATATGTGATGTATACCTAGTGCAGCTTTAGGTTTCCAGGTAAAGCACGATATTACTGTTTTACTGAAGTAGTTCTGATAATTCACTGTGAACCTAAGAATGTGTAGATTATTGTAGACTGATGTTGTTCTAATTACTTTGTTTAATAATAAAGAATGTAGTGTAGCACACAGACTTTATAATAATTGTGAAACTGCTGTTTATTGTGCTGCACTGGCAGTTACAGGGTTAATGCGGGAGAGATGAGTGATTTCGGCTGGTGCTCCTGTGATACAACTGTTCTGTTCTGATTAAAAGTTAAGACCAAGCGTCTTTTGTCTTTCATTCTTCAAACATTACAGTAGACATATTTTGGTTTAAAAACTGTATTGTTTAATCAGTTAGTCACGTTAGCACTCGGCTAACGTATCCACCTAGTGTTCACAGTTTAGCAGCTAAACTTTAGCTGTGGGCACGATTCGCTTTCATAACTGTTTTTGTATTTTATGTCATTATAAGAACGGATTGACTATATTATTGTTTTATGTAAAGGTGCTTTGTCAATGGTAGCGCTGGCTAACTGGCTCAAGGACTCATCTCTGTGCCAATCACAACAGGTTTGGCCAGCTGAGCAGAGCAATCAGAGCAGAGTAGGCTTGAGGAAGGGAGGGGCTTGCTCCGAACTTGCTTGAAACGAATCATTTCCTAATCATTGGCAAATGACTCTAATATTAAATGTATATTCTGAGAAAATTACAATGTTTTCTGACCTTAGATGCATTTAACCCTGATGTAGGGGACTCCATTACAACATAAACACACTTTAAAACAACAAATCACCTTCAACTTAAAATAAGATGCTAAAGATCGTTTAAACAGCTAAAAAGATGTAATGGATCTAATGTCTGCAGGCAAGTTATTCCAATCTATTGGTGCTTTAAACATAAATGCTCTTTTGCCAGTTGTTGTTGTTTTTTGTTTTTTTTTTTTGCACGAGGAACACAAAAATAAATCTGAACAGAATGCCTAAGTTGATAATTTATTAAACAAGGTACAAAATATTGTTGCAGGTAACTGGGATAATTGAAATCAATACATTTATACAAATTGAAGCCAATGAATATGTCTTCTAACATACAGTGATGGCTATTGAAGTGCATCATACATTATACAGTGATGAGTAAAAAAAAAAGAACAACCCAAAACAAATCTGCAAACTCTATTATATGCTATATTAAGAGGGGCAAGATCTGATTTTGATGCTGTTTGATGAACCACATCACAATAATCTATTAATGGAAGTATTAGTTGAGAAGCAAGTTTCTTACGAACACTCTATGTAAAACACTTTTGAGAACGATATAAAGTACCAATTCCAATATTGACTTTGCGCAGCACATGATTAATATGTGATTTAAAAGACAGTTCAGAATCAAGCCATACACCCAGATATTTTATATGATCAACTCTATGCAATGGAGTACCATCAATACATGTTACAACACAAGAAGTACAGGTGCTGGTCATATAATTAGAATATCATCAAAAAGTTGATTTATTTCACTAATTCCATTCAGAAAGTGAAATTTGTATATTATATTCATTCATTAAACACAGACTGATATATTTCAAATGTTTATTTCTTTTCATTTTTATGATTATAACTGACAACTAAGGAAAATCCCAAATTCAGTATCTCAGAAAATTAGAATATTGTGAAAAGGTTCAATATTGAAGAAACCTGGTGCCACACTCTAATTAGCTAATTAACTAAAAAAAAACTGCAAAGCCTTTAAATGGTCTCTCAGTCTAGTTCTGTAGGCTACACAATCATGGGGAAGACTGCTGACTTGACAGTTGTCCAAAAGACAACCACTGACACCTTGCACAAGGAGGGCAAGACACAAAAGTCATTGCAAAAGAGGCTGGCTGTTCA
The DNA here is from genome assembly GCF_018340385.1 of Cyprinus carpio. Taxonomy (NCBI): domain Eukaryota; kingdom Metazoa; phylum Chordata; class Actinopteri; order Cypriniformes; family Cyprinidae; genus Cyprinus; species Cyprinus carpio. The sequence goes on from NC_056573.1 coordinate 7,958,271, forward strand.
CAGAGCTCTGTGTCCAAGCACATTAATAGAGAGGCGAAGGGAAGGAAAAGATGTGGTAGAAAGTGTACAAGCAATAGGGATAACCGCACCCTGGAGAGGATTGTGAAACAAAACCCATTCAAAAATGTGGGGGAGATTCACAAAGAGTGGACTGCAGCTGGAGTCAGTGCTTCAAGAACCACTACGTACAGACGGATGCAAGACATGGGTTTCAGCTGTTGCATTCCTTGTGTCAAGCCACTCTTGAACAACAGACAGCATCAGAAGCATCTTGCTTCAGAAAGGACTGGACTGCTGCTGAGTAGTCCAAAGTTATGTTCTCTGATGAAAGTACACTTTTTTTTCCTTTGGAAATCAGGGTCCCAGAGTCTGGAGGAAGAGAGGAGAGGCACACAATCCACATTGCTTGAGGTCCAGTGTAAAGTTTCCACAGTCAGTGATGGTTTGGGGTGCCATGCCATCTGCTGGTGTTGGTCCACTGTGTTTTCTGAGGTCCAAGGTCAACGCAGCCGTATACCAGGAAGTTTTAGAGCACTTCATGCTTCCTGCTGCTGACCAACTTTATGGAGATGCAGATTTTATTTTCCAACAGGACTTGCACCTGCACACAGTGCCAAAACTACCAGTACCTGGTTTAAGGACCATGGTATCCCTGTTCTTAATTGGCCAGCAAACTCGCCTAACCTTAACCCCATAGAAAATCTATGGGGTATTGTGAAGAGGAAGATGCAATATGCCATACCCAAGAATGCAGAAGAGCTGAAGGCCACTATCAGAGCAACCTGGGCTCTCATAATACCTGAGCAGTGCCACAGACTGATCGACTCCATGCCACGCCGCATTGCTGCAGTAATTCAGGCAAAAGGAGCCCCAACTAAGTATTGAGTGCTGTACATGCTCATACTTTTCATGTTCATACTTTTCAGTTGGCGAAGATTTCTAAAAATCCTTTCTTTGTATTGGACTTAAGTAATATTCTAATTTTCTGAGATACTGAATTTGGGATTTTCCTTAGTTGTCAGTTATAATCATCAAAATTAAAAGAAATAAACATTTGAAATATATCAGTCTGTGTTTAATGAATAAATATAATATACAAGTTTCACTTTTTGAATGGAATTAGTGAAATAAATCAACTTTTTGATGATATTCTAATTATATGACCAGCACCTGTAGAATTGGATTTAAGTTTCTGTCTAGAACCAATAATATATGACTTGGTTTTATTAAGCACTAATTTATTAGCCAAAACCACTCTTGTAACATGTTAAAATCAGACTGAAGAGAGAACTGAATTTGTATACAATCGAAATTAGAAACATATATGATGGTATCATCAGCATAAAGTTGAACCTGACAATTTTTGGGTATTAATGGTAAATTATTTACATAATTAGAAAAAAGAAGTGGTCCAATTATAGAACCTTGTGGCACACCTCTTTGTTGAATCCAAAAATCAGATTTATTCCCATTTATAATAACACTGTTTTCTATTGTGCAAATATGAATTAAACCACAAAACTGTATTTTCAGAAAAAAAAAAAAAAACAATAGCATGAAGTTTATCTAAAAGCAAATAATGGTCAACCAAATCAAAAGCTTTAGTTAAATCAAGAAAAATTGCACCTGTGAGTTTGCCATCATCTGAAGCTGAAAACACATCATTAGTAAACTTAAGAAGAGCAGTTGTTGTAGAATGATTAGACCTAAAACCAGATTGAGATGATGCTAAAATATTAACACATAAATAATTTAAAATTTGATTATAAATTATATTTTTAAAAAACCTTAGATATAGAACATATGATTGATATAGGACTATAATTATTAGGATCAAGAACATCACCTCCCTTATAAATTGGAGTAATGCGAGCACATTTCCAAATAACTGGCAACTCACATGTACTCAAAGAGAGGTTAAATAAATCAGCAAGTGGATACATTAATATGATATAATATAATAATATGATCACTGATCATAATCTAGATGCACTCTGTTTGACAGAAACCTGGCTAAAACCTGATGATTACATTATTTTAAATGAGTCTACACCCCAAGATTACTGTTTTAAACATGAGCCACGTCCAAAAGGTAAAGGGGGAGGTGTTGCTTCAATTTATAACAATGTTTTCAGGATTTCTCAGAGGGCAGGCTTCAAGTATAACTCGTTTGAAGTATTGGTGCTTAATATAACATTATCCAGAGAAACAAATGTTAATGATAAATCCCCTGTGATGTTTGTGCTGGCTACTGTATACAGGCCACCAGGCACCATACAGACTTTATTAAAGAGTTTGCTGATTTTACATCTGAGTTAGTCCTGGCTGCAGATAAAGTTTTAATTGTTGGTGATTTTAATATCCATGTTGATAATGAAAAAGATGCATTGGGATCAGCATTTATAGACATACTGAACTCTATTGGGGTTAGACAACACGTCTCAGGACCTACTCATTGTCGAAATCATACTCTAGATTTAATACTGTCACATGGAATTGAGGTTGATGGTGTGGAAATTATGCAGCCAAGCGATGATATCTCAGAACATTATTTAGTTTTGTGCAAACTTCATATAGCTAAAACTGTAAATTCTGCTTCTTGTTACAAGTATGGTAGAACCATCACTTCTACCACAAAAGACTGCTTTGTAAGTAATCTTCCTGATGTATCCCAATTCCTTAGCATATCCAAAACCTCAGAACAACTTGATGATGTAACAGAAACTATGGACTCTCTCTTTTCTAGCATTTTAAATACAGTTGCTCCTTTACGCTTAAGGAAGGTTAAGAAAAAAAGTCTGACACCCGTGGTATAATGAGCACACTCGCACCCTAAAGAGAGCAGCCCGGAAAATGGAGCGCAGCTGGAGGAAAACAAAACTAGAGGTATTTTGTGTTGCTTGGAGGGAAAGTAACCTATCTTACAGAAAAGCATTAAAAACTGCTAAATCTGATTACTTTTTGTCTCTTTTAGAAGAAAACAAACATAACCCCAGGTATTTATTCAATACAGTGGCTAAATTAACGAAAAATAAAGCATCAACAAGTGTTGACATTTCCCAACATCACAACAGTAATGACTCCAAGATACTAGAAAAGGTAGTATCCTCACAATTATATTGCTTCTTAGAGAAAAATGGCATCTGTGAGGATTTCCAGTCAGGATTTAGACCGTATCATAGTACTGAGACTGCTCTCCTTAGAGTTACAAATGACCTGCTCTTATCATCTGATCATGGTTGTATCTCTGTTAGGGCTATTGGATCTTAGTGCTGCGTTCGACACTATTGACCACACTATTCTTTTGCATAGACTAGAACACTTTGCTGGCATTAATGGAAGTGCATTAGCATGGTTTAAATCATACTTATATGACTGCCATCAAGTCGTAGCAGTGAATGAAGAGGTAACAGATCATTCACAAGTGCAGTATGGAGTACCTCAAGGCTCAGTACTAGGGCCGTTACTCTTCACACTTTACATGTTACCCTTGGGAGATATCATCAGGAAACACGGTGTTAGCTTTCACTGTTATGCTGATGATACTCAGCTCTATATTTCTTCGCAGCCCGGTGAAACATACAAATTTGAAAAACTAACGGAATGCATAGTCGATATAAAAAACTGGATGACAAGTAATTTCTTACTGCTAAATTCTAAAAAAAACAGAGGTGTTAATTATAGGACCTAAAAGCTCTGCATGTAATAACCTAGGACGCTGTCTAAGACTTGATGGCTGCTCTGTCAATTCTTCGTCATCAGTTAGGAACCTAGGTGTTCTATTTAATAGCAACCTTTCCTTAGAAAGCCACGTTTCTAGCATTTGTAAAACTGCATTTTTCCATCTCAAAAATATATCTAAATTACGGCCTATGCTCTCAATGTCAAAGGCAGAAATGTTAATCCATGCGTTTAGGACCTCAAGGTTAGACTATTGTAATGCTCTATTGGGTGGTTGTTCTGCACACTTAGTAAACAAACTCCAGTTAGTCCAAAATGCAGCAGCTATAGTTCTTACTAGAACCAGGAAGTATGATCATATTAGCCCGGTCCTGTCAACAATGCACTGGCTCCCTATGAAACATTGTATAGATTTTAAAATCTTGCTTATTACTTATAAAGCCCTGAATGGTTTAGCACCTCAGTATTTGAACGAGCTCTTTTTACATTATAGTCCTTCACGTTCTCAAAACTCTGGCAATTTGATAATACCTAGAATATCAAAGTCAACTCCGGGCGGCAGATCCCTCTCCTATTTAGCGCCCAAACTCTGGAATAACCTACCTAACATTGTTCGGGAGGCAGACACACTCTTGCAGTTTAAATCTAGATTAAAGACCCATCTCTTTACTCTTGACCTGGCTTACACATAACATACTAATACACTTCTAATATCCAAATCTGTTAAAGGATTTTTAGGCTGCATTAATTAGGTAAACCAGAACCGGGAACACTTCCCATAAAACCCGATGTACTTGCTACATCGTTAGAAGAATGGCATCTACGCTCATATTAGTCTGTTTCTCTCTTATTCCGAGGGCACCGTAGCCACCAGATCCAGTCTGTATCCAAGTCAGAGGGTCGCTGCAGTCACCCGGATCCAGAATGTATTCAGCCCAGATGGTGGATCAGCACCTAGAGAGGATCTCTACAGCCCTGAAAGAAAGCGGAGACCAGGACAACTAGAGCCCCAGAGACAGATCCTGTAAAGACTTTGTCTCAGATGACCACCGGGACAAGACCATAGGAAACAGATGATTCTTCTGCACAATCTGACTTTGCTGCAGCCTGGAATTGAACTGCTGGTTTCGTCTGGTCAGAGGATTCTCCCAAGGTTTTTCTCCATTCTGTCACCGATGGAGTTTTGGTTCCTTGCCGCTGTTTTCCTAATTAATGTTGTTCAGTTGCTTTGACAATTTTTTTTTAGTTTAAAGCGCTATATAAATAAAGGTGACTTGACGTGACTTGACATTAGAATATGAGAAGATAATTTCAGAAACCTATTTTCAATACCATCCAATCCAGCACCACTAGTCACCTTTAATTCATTAATGGCATTCAGAACATCAGGTGGTAAGATCTTTCTTAATGAAAAAGAACAATTACAGAATGAAACCTCATTAAAAATACAAGAATTCAAGTAAGAAGTAGATACTGCCTGAGCAATAGATAAAAAGTTGTGTAGTATCGTGTTATCCACTCTAATTTGATTAATTAAATGTTTATTGGATATATTAACAATATTTTAATTTTTTTTCCAAAACTGCTTAGATTGGTCAGACTCTGGTTGATCAATCAGTGGTCAATCAACAGTGTTAGAAATATCAGAGGCAAGGCGGAGACAGTAACAATACCAGGCAGGAGTCGGGGCAACCAGCAAACAATCAGAGTTCCAGGTAACAAGATCACAAGGGTAGGTGGGAGAGAATCAGAATAGTCAAACAGTCCAGGGTTATACACGGAACACACTCAGAAAGGCAGGGAAAATGCTTAGAAATGTCAGCCGGGGAAAAACAAGACTTTGCAGTGTGTGTGTATGAACACTTGTCAAATAGGTCCGTGATGAGCAACACCTGTGCCGGTAATCAGTCCAGTATGGGATTATGGGAAATGGAGACCGGGGTGAATGTTAATACTCAGGTGAGGGTGCCCTCCGGTGGCAATGGGAGAGAGCCACAGAGGTCTGATTCGTGACAGTACCAGGTACCAGGTACTGTACACAGTACTGCCTGACCGATATATCGTTTTGCCGATTTTAATCAGCAGAGATGAACCTGTCGCAGATATATCGGTATTGGTGTATATGCTGCCGATATGCCACTGATATGATTTTTTTTTTTACAGAATATAAAACGCAGATAAAATGCTTGTAAACGGTGTAATTATGTAGTTTGTCCAGCAGAACACTCTCTGTGCCGGCCTCATTAAAACAGTCCCATAGTGACATCTAGTGGCTGTAGTGAAATTAATGTCTTAACTGTGTACATCTAGAGTTGCCGTAGTTAGTGTTTCTTCAGAAGAAATTCAACAGAAGGCTGTATTTCTCTGCCATGCGGTTTGATGTTACAAAAGCCTTGAAAATAATTCATTTATAACAAAATAAAATAAATCTCTATGCAAAAATAGAAAAGTGAAACACAAAAATATGTGCAGAAAATTGTACTTCCAAAAAGAGAAAATTGCAAAGCGGATTTGTTTGATCATCTATATGGAAACTAACATGTTAAATATGTTAAATCTGGATGTAACGATTGAATTGTGATGCACAAGACACATTATTTGACATTTTCTTTATTTGTATGTTCAGTTTTACAGTGCTTCCTTCAAGTAAATCACACTCAATCAAAACCTGGCATCTGAGTCTTTCTTGGAGGAACCTGTTAGCTATCTGCCAAGCTAGTCAGGCTCAAGCACGTCACCAGTCATCCTAGTAGGGGCAGAATACTCTCCATTGTTTGCTACTGGTGATCAGGATGAAACACTTTAAAGCTTAAGTGTATGGAATATCATTGAAACTTTGAACAGTCATATCTCCATAATGGCAGATCTGAACCAAATTCAGGAGATCCCTTCAGGTGAATCGAGTGTACACCTCGAAGCCCCCTTTTGAATGAGACCCCCCACCACATCGATAGCCCCCCCCGAACATGATTTATGGGCTGTCAAAGACACGTAAGATACCGACACAAACCTACCCTCTAACATAAGGAATCCCCCGAATTTGGTGGAGATACGCACCCGCGTTTGCGAGATAGTGACACCAGCCAACCCTTTCACTTCAGTAAGGTGGTCTCTTGTTCAGGCAGCAGCATTCTGGCAGTGTGTTCACGACTCAGATACACGCATTGTCTTAATGGTAAGTTGCTAACTAATTTGTGTTTGAGTCTGTTGAATGGTGATTTAGCCCTCATTGGTGAGATGCAATGCTATTAAACAGTGGTTCTTAATCCTGTACCTCGCGACAACCCAACTTTGTCTGCGCTTATCTTCATTTACAAACGCATCATTAAAATGAACTGTAACTCGGTGAATACTCAACACAGAGACATGAGAGAGATATCTATAGAAAGCCTGACATGTCTACTTTTAAACTAAACAAGCGCTGCCGAAAACAAATATTCTGTTATAAAGTAATCCATATGAAAACAACGCGATGTCCATTTTTCACGTCTCCCTTCATTATCTTCTAATGCGACCACGCCCCCGCGCTGAAGCTTTTGAGATGATAATGTTTCACTGAAGTGCGCGGCTTGAATACGCCCACACAACAGACAACGCAGATATGATTTCACACAAAAAGTGCTCTAAATGCACAAAATAAGCACATCTAAGGTGTTTTAATAAGAACTGGAGTATGTTAGGAAAGAAAATTAATATTAAAAATATGTATAGAAGATAAAGTGACAATGATCATGGGCAAAATACACGTGTACTGACACGAAAAAGTAATTATCCCCAAAATTGGCATTAATGATATCTACTGTGTTTTTATCAAATTACATAAAAAATGTATGATATTTAAATTCACATATTTTTCTATTTTTTTTTATTATACATATATATATTTTATTTATTTATTTTTTTACAAAATCTGTCAAAGTACTTACAGTTCTATCCAAAAATAAATTTTTTGGCCGAAATACAAAAACAACTTTAAATAATTTATACTGCTAGTTTAGCCTTGGAGATTTATTCATTATTAGTAGTAGTAGTTGTATTCTTATAACTAGGCCTATATATTGGCAGAAGAACGGATGTTCAGCGGCTCTTAGTGCAGATGGTAAGTAATTTTATAGTGTTTTTTGACGCTTTAGCTGGCACACGAGCAAACAACTCAATATAGATAGGCAAATAGCATAGATTAATATAGGCCTAGCACACATAGCTACAGTATAGACATCTATGATCTGTGTCTTTTTTTTCTGTTTTCGAAAGTTTGCTCATTTACATTGTCTCTGTTAAGAAGTTTGCCATATACATTTATGAATTATCTATAAGCTTTTTATGATGGGTAATGTATGTATTTGATGTGTCAGATATTCTGTGTATCAACATATAAAAGAGTTTTTTATGGAGGTAAGAGCTAATATAATAAATATACGGGGATAATATATATATATATATATATATATATATATATATATATATATATATATATATATATTATTATTATTATTATTATTATTATTATTATTATTTTATGTTAAAATATGTCAAAGTACTTACAGTTCAACCGCAACCTCAAAAGCCTGCCATTTTCCTCTACTACATTGGAATGTTCAGCAGAAAACATGTGTTGGCTACATAAAACCAATGTGGGAAATTGTAGAATTATTGTTCTTTTCAAGAATAAAAAAAAAATATTCAATTGGAACCAATTGACAGTACTCTGTCCAAAATCCACTGTTCAGTTGCGCGCTGCCTCCGCTGCCGGTGTGAAAGCAAAATAGCCGCGCGCTGCTTCCGCTCTGCCTACCTGCTGCTAACACGCTGCTGCAGTTTGCGGTGTGAACCCGGCCTGAGTCTCTTATTTATTTATATACTTGTACTAGTTTTCACATAACGTGTAAACATTTTACTAGTTAGACTTTTTCCAAAGACTTTTTCCAAACTATAATTCCTGACTAAATGTATAATCAAGTGAAATATTATGAAGTTTCAATAACAATATACACTACTATACCATTCAAAGCTTAATATAAATAATATAAATGTACCAATAAATGTAACTGTAACAAATGTAACAAACAATGCTATTCTTTCAATTTATGCCCCCTAAAAAACCTGAAAAAAATATTCTCAGCTCTTTTCAACATTAATAATAATAATAATATTAATAATAATAATAATAATAATAATAACAATAAATGTTTTTTTTTGTAGAAAACAAGATTGTGAAAAGGATTTCTGAAGGATTGTGTGACTGGAGTAATGATGCAAAAAATTCAGTTTGAAAGTCAGCTTTGATTGTTCCTAATAAACTGTTTAACTGCACTCACAAGTGAATATTAAATTATGTTGTGGGATAATTAAATATATTCTAAATAAACTACAAACATAAAATTGTATACATTTATTTTGTCCTCACATTCTTTCTTGTAACTCATCCCTCTCAGTGACACAGCTGACTGAATGGCTCATTATGCAGCTCATTATGCAGGCCTTTGTCTTCTCAGGTGTGAATTCATGATAGTTGACGCCTACTCACATAAGACTTTTACCAACAAAAAGTGTCTTAGAAAATTTAAATCAATATATTGTTTTCTGTAAGTGAGTAAACAAGATGATTTTCACATCATTTAGAAAAATAAATTCTAGGCTACAAGCTCCAGTTCTCAAAAGTCCTGGGAACCAATTTTCTGTATGTGTTTTATTGCCTTATTCAAGTGATTTAAATTTTTTAGTTTTTCACTAACCATGCATAACATTTTTTTTTTCTCAAAAACACAATCATGTACATACATTTAGCGTTCAGTATTAACGTCCAAGTTACATAAATAGTGAACGTTCAGAAGACGCCCGCTGAGGAGCCAGAATGAAAGTTTTTGCGACGTCTTTTTAGCGTTCAGTATTAACGTCCAAGTTACATAAATAGTGAATGTTCAGAAGACGTCCGCTGAGGAGCCAGAATGAAAGTTTTTGCGACGTCTTTTTAGCGTTCAGTATTAACGTCCAAGTGACATAAATAGTGAACGTTCAGATGTCCACTGAGGAGCCAGAATGAAGGTTTTTGCGACGTCTGTTGTAGACGTCTTTTAAGAGTTCACTATTGATGTCCAAGTGGCAAATACTGAACTTTAAAGGTTTTTTTTTTTTAACATCTTTTAAATGTTTTTTTATTAATGTCCAAGCCACACCATTTCAGGGTTCTAAAAGAGTTTTTACATAATTTTTGACATCTTTTCATCGTCATCTACGTTATGAAGTTGTATCAAGTTGTTATGATGTGTTTTTTGGACTAATTTCAGACATCCCTGTTGAACTCAATTTAAACTATTTTAATTGTTAATAAGGCCAGAGTTCAATCTTGTCTTACTATGAGCTTTATTGAACACCATGAACGTGTCACCATCAGGTAGGCTATATTCCAAGGTTGGATGACAACCTGGTATTCAATAGAACTCATTCTAGTCATAGATAAGGCAGTGTGCAGAAGTACTGCTTTAAAATTATAAATAATAAATACCTATCCCTTAGTTGTGCATGTCCAAGACACATATCTGTGCAAAGACATTTTAGTAGCCTTATTTGCAATTGAAAATACATGATCTGATCCATTAAAAAGCTCAGAAATAAAAATAAATAGTTTGAAATGACAAGAGATTACTTTTTAACCATCTTTAATGAGTTTTTCAAAAATATTAACAAGCTGATAAAACAAAATTCTAATAGTTAAATTTAACTCTCAAATGGGGAAAAAAATAAATAAATAATCCCCCAAGACTAAGTTATTTGGTCTGAAATGGGAAGGGGGTTTAAAGTGAATGAATCACTTTAAATTGACAAATTATTAGGCACACTTAATGCATATATATACGTAAATAAATACGTTATGTACTATATGAAAATACATTTTGCTTCTGTCTTTACATAATACTGAATGGTGGCTGAAACAATAGACTTTTGTTACATGGTTAAACTGCTACATTTTTGTGTCAATCCATGTTAATTTTGACCTGGAACAATGCGTTATCACTTAATTCAGCACGTACTGTCCAACAAAAATAACCCTAACCCTTTACAAACGCGTTGAATGTCTGTGTTTTTCTCTCACCACCTCCGTAAAAATCCCCAGCCAAATTACCTTCTGTTTTTTGACAAACACCGAGGTTGTGTGGTAATTTAATTGCCATCCGAATCCACATCTCTGAGTTTACAAAAAGAAATCAGTGCTTAAACTCTTTTTGAGCACTCCCGAACACTGTCGTTAACTGTTATACTTCGGTGTAATTTGCATACATATTTACTTCTGAAATGCTGGAAAGTATTTAAAAGAACAATACTTCATAACTACTCACAGCGCCTGGGAGCAGAAAGAGAAGAAAAGCACGCAAACATTCGAAATGGGTCTTTATTATGGCAGGAGCAGGTATGCAATAGTTTTAAAATGTGTATTCTAAACGGATATATAGGGTACATAACTATATCGTGTGTAATTATATACAACTATAGCATGTCTTTTTAAACAGGAGATTTAAATAATCCAATAACATATAGGATTATATATTACAAAATATGCTTGGAATAATAAGAATAGGCCTACATTTTACATAATAATAAGTATTTTTAAATGCATTTTACACAATAATAAGAATACATTTTGTAAATAAAATTCATTTTATTTACAGCAGACAATTATGTGACTGGTCACGTGAGCAGCGCGTTCCCAAGTTTATAGGATCACAGAACTCGTTCCTCCTCTGTGAATAGATTGCCATCCGAATCCATGAGTTTTATTACTGAGGTGATATGTAAATTTATTTTTACAGACGTCCACATGAGAAACAATTACCGTCCGAATCGGGCTATAGTCTTGTGACAAAAGATAGCCTATGACCTCAGCAAAAACTTCACTCGCAAATTAATACTTTTGGTTGCAAATGTGACCGTTTTAGTCGCAGTCTGGAGCCCTGCTATAACACGCTTCACTGATATACGACATAAAAATATTGATAAATAAAACAGGGCATAAAATTACATCACTTCCAGACTGTGTCTTGCAAATCATACCAGGGACTCAAAGGCTTGCTTATCCTTGAGGCGTTCCTCTTCTCTCTCAAAGTCCTCTATCATCTCCAGCTGCTCCACCAATTTAAACATAGGGCTGCACAATTAATCAAACTTCTAATCGCGATTACAGTTATGGATGCCACAATTACGTAATCGTTCAAAGCGGCAATTAATCATTCAAAGTCCATTTATGTTATTCTGTGTGCTTAAGGTGCATTTTTTTTATTATTATTAATAATTGTTGCATCAAACAATGGTATAAACATCATTCAATGTAAACTGTGATAATCGTAATTCATAATCGCAATTACAATTTCAAGGGAATAATCGACAATTATGATTTTTTTCTGAAACTCTGAAATCAAAAAGAAACACGTTAAGTTATTCATGTCAGTTTATACTGCTGGCAAAAAGCCAACAGGAAAATTATGCTATAGTTATCCTTAAACAGATGTCTAAGAGTGTTTTCATACAGAAAAAATGCTTCGAGATTTAACTGAAATTCAAATTTTCAGAACCTGTCCAATACGACAAATAAATCTGAGTATCGGGTGATACTGATTCAATACCAGCATAGTTTTTTTTAAATCAATGTAGAATTTCTACACTTTATGTTGACATGATCACCACTCTTTTGTGTGTTTACATATATATATATATATATATATATATATACACAGTACAGGTCAAAAGTTTGGAAACATTACTATTTTTAATGTTTTTGAAAGAAGTTTCTTCTGCTCGTCAAGCCTGCATTTATTTGATCAAAAATACAGAAAAAAATGTAATATTGTGAAATATTATTACAATTTAAAAATAATTGTTTTTAAATTTATTATACTTTAAATTATCATTTATTTCTGTGATGCAAAGCTGAATTTTTAGGATCATTATCACATGATCCTTTAGAAATCATTCTAATATGATGATTCATTATCAAAGTTGGAAACAGTTCTGCTGCTTAATATTTTTTCAGAACATCTTTCTTTTTCAGAACTCTTTTAGGATACTTTGATGAATAAAAAGTAAAAAAAAAAAAAAAAAAAAGCTATGTTTTTAAAATATAATTATTTTGTAATAACAATATACACTACTGGTCAGTAATTTGGGGTCAGTCATTTTTTGTTCTTTCTTTTTTTTAAATAAAATCAATACTTTTATTCAGCAAGGATGTGTTAAATTGATAAAAAGTGATAGTAAAGAAAATATATTATTAGAATACATATTATTAGAATTTTTGTTTTTTTTTGAATAAATGCAGTTCTTTTTAACCTTTTATTCATCAAATATATTAGACAGCAGAACTGTTTCCAACACTCATAATAAAATCAGAATTTAGAATGATTTCTAAATGATCATGTGATAGACTGGATGTTACATGTGACACTGAAGGCTGGAGTAATGATGCTGAAAATTCAGCTATGCATCACAGGAATAAATTATTTTTTTTAAAGTATATTCAAATAGAAAACTATTATTTTAAATTGTAATAATATTTCACAATATTACTGTTTTTTCTGTATTTTTGATCAAATAAATGCAGGCCTGATGAGCAGAAGAGACTTCTTTCAAAAACATTAAAAATAGTAATGTTTCCAAACTTTTGACCTGTACTGTATATATATATTCTGCTTGAACAGAAACTTACCTTCTTAAGCCTTGTGCTTCAACTTAAAAGAGATAAAGAAAAATATATATTCGTTATTACAAAACTATTATATAAAATTATATCTTTATTGGATCAAGTGAGAATTATGTCACTCTGAAATGAACAGATCAGATTAATTTCAAGATTACTGACACTGCTAAGTGCTATTTTAAATGTTGCACTCCACCACTGGCGCCAAACCCTGTAAGTTAAGTTAACGTGATCTCCTGGAACACTTAAAGTGCCTTAAAATTTATTAATATGCATAAAAAATATATTTTTTGTATTAATTTTCGGTCATGGTCTGACTATATGACACAATGATTGATTATCTAGACATTATCATTATCCAGACTTAATAAGATATTTCGTAATATGGAAATTTTAACCTGCAAAATGTGCGATTTCGGCACTACAACGGTCGCAAAGTCTCATGGAAAGTTAACCCCAATTGGTTATGATCATTTTTAGAGTAAAAATATTGTTTCAAAACATGCTGACATCAAGACATCGGGTTGGGATATTTGCTTGTATTAATGTGATGGGCCTGGCATGCCCGCGCAAAATGCCGCCGTTTTAAAAAAGTATTTTCAGATACTGATCAGGCATCTGATGTCATATAAACTTAACTGGAAACACATAAAATTCAAATTTTATACAAACCTATTTCATTTATTCCAGCGGTCTCGATCGATGGTACAACTGCAATATCAGCCAGGGGCGGCGTTAGGGGTGGGCTAAGGGGGCTGGAGCCCCGAATGTTTTCAGTAAAGCCCCGAATGTTTTTATTACCACCATGCATCAATGAGTTTTCATGCCCAATAAAGTAATTTATATTAGAATTTAAATAAATAAATAAATAAATAAATATCTCTCGACTCTCACGTCTACAGTGTCTGTCAATTTACGCGTTGTCATTCACACCCGACAAAAACCGCCCACTGAGTCTAGTGCTTCTGACTGACATGTAAACTGGCCAACCATCGATAAGCGTCTGTACGATCCAGCCAATGATATGAGATCTTTTGGAGCCAGGTGGTTTGTTGGCATGTAGTATTTTACTAGATCAATTTATTTGAAAATTGAAATGGATATTTCAAAATTCTTCAAAAGAATAGACAACATTTAGACGCCAAGAAACAACAGCTTCAGGTATCTGTAACTTTTAATCATAGTATTATATTTCTTTTTCGGTTTTAACTTGTGTCTGATTTAACGTTACATTTTGAACATCTGACAGTTATAACGCTTGCGCAGCACAGTCTTTAGGACACACACCACACAGAGCGGTTTATAATGTTTGGTTAGCACGGTCTGTGGCAGACTTTTCGTGTCAGGGCAAAAATTCAATAAACAAGATAATAAAAAAGACACATTTCGCAAAGGAAATGGTTCCTAACAAAGCATGTTGTTGTGCTCTGCAGCAACACACAGCGGTGTTTACTGAATAAATTTGCTTGAGTAAATGATTCACTGACCCATTCATAAAAACAGTTTGCTTACTTTTTTTTCTGAATGAATCATCTGTTTTCGAACGAATCCATTGATTAAATGACTGACCGACTCACCATTAAGGGAGTGGCTTACCGCCATCTAGTGGCAAAGTACCATTCTAATTTTTTTTCATAATTTTCATATTTCTGTATTCCCAAATTTTATATTTGATACATTAGCCTCATAAGATTAATTTATGCAATTTGTAAGTTCTGTGTAAGTGCTCCTTCAAAAATATAAGTGTAAGAGCCCTGTGTTTATAATTATCCTTGCTTTTAGTGTTTGTGTGTGTATTATATATGTAAGTGTAAGTATAAAAGTATAAAATAAGTTAGCCTATAAAATGTAATATGTGCAGGAAGAATGGGTGAAGTTTTTTTTTTTTTTTGTTATTATAGATTCTTTATTCACCTTTTTTTAATCTATTCTCACATGCCCGTTAAGTGAAGACTACTAAAACAATAATAGAGCTGAGCTTACTATTTTACCATGTCTTAGATGAGTCAGCAAGGAAAGAAGAGGCTTTAGAAGGTGAAAGGGATGATCTAGGAACACTGCAGACATGTTGAAGCTTCATTCAGTATAACTTTACCCAATTTGGAACACAGCAGAGAGCTTTTAATAAGAATTGGCTAAATGGATTTTTAGTGGCTTGGGTATTCTGTATCCAGAAATTCTGCATTCTGCTTTTCTTGTCGTCTCTTTGGCAAGCATCATATCCGAAACAGCAAAGACACATTAACAAGTGCAGGTTTCTCCAACTGGAAAAGGGCTTTAGAATCATTCAGAGAGCATGAACAAAGTAGCCTTCATAAGGCTTTCCATGACATGCTGGAAGAGCTACAAAACAACTGAAACACAGGGAGATATGAATGATGCACAGACTTCAGTAGGGGTACGTTTTTATCTGCCAGACTGAATAACTTGAATCTGTTTACTTGTAATGCATAAACACAGAGATAAAGTCCTTTGACCGGTATATCTTTGTAGGTAAGAGTATTGTCAGTGCATGCTTATTCTTATTCCTGTTCTACCAGGACGAGTGTAGCCAGTCAGGCTTGATTGGAAAAGAAAAGAAAACAGAGACAGAGACAAAAAAAAAAAGCGAGATAGAGACACAACATCAGCATATGTGAGGATACAAAGGATAAACTTAAAATAAAATGTTTTAAAATTGTTTTTATTGTTTTTGTATATTTTAAACAAGGTACATGTTTCTGATTTATTAAAATAAAAAGTCACATACATGGATTTTTCTGGGCTAAGCCCCGGATCTCCACTCACCCTAGAACCGCCCCTGCTGTCAGCGGTCTCGATCGATGGTACATCTGCAAGATCTTTTTTCTGTTGACGTTACGTGTGACGTCACAGACTCAATTTCGATGTGCTGCTAAGCAGGAGCCAGAGACAGCTTTTTTATTTTCTTTCTTTCTTTCTTTTTTTTTTTTTTTAATGTACTTGATTTAATTGCTGACAATATTAACGAAAATGAATGTTACTTTGTGGAAATATGTTCTTTTAGGCACACTTTTTTATTATTATTATTATTTTATTTTATTTTAATGGCCAAATTTCATGTCCATAAATTAAAATTTTCAGGAAAAAAATCCATGTTTTATAGCATTTAAAAATGTGGAGCATAATATTGAATCCATATTGCCCTCAAGGAAATAAAAAGCTGTTCGAGGTGTGAAAGCTTGTGCATCCTTTAATGTATTCCTATGAAATTTTTTATATTCTAGTATTTGAAATTCTTTTGTATTTGTTTTAATTTAATTGTACTGAATGTGTTGCCATCCTGTTCAAAATAATAATAATAATTCAGATACGCTGCTGGATAAGAGTCCGACGAAATTATCTAAAATATCTAGGTAAAAGAGTCTCTATGTGCTGAGAATTAACTGACTTCTGTGACTGGAGGCGGCTAGCAGACGGTCGGTTTAGCCAGTTTGTCTGCTTCCTGACCTGGGCCCCAGTTAGTCAAGTACAAACTCTAAGACTATGTGCCATATTTCTAGAGAGAAGAGCGTCTACGTTCTTGTAACGTCTTTATGATGTTATTTTTAATTGACTGATGTTCTCATAATGTTAAGGGAAAACATTCTCATAACAACGTTCTTGTAACGTCTTTATGATGTTATTTTTAATTGACTGATGTTCTCATAATGTTGATGGAAAACGTTCTCATAAAAACGTTCTTGTAATGTCTTTATGATGTTATTTTTAATTGACTGATGTTCTCATAATGTTGAGGGAAAACGTTCTCATAACAAAGTTCTTGTAACGTCTTTATGATGTTATTTTTAATTGACTGATGTTCTCATAATGTTGAGGAAAAACGATCTCATAACAATGTTCTTGTAACGTCTTTATGATGTTATTTTTAATTGACTGATGTTCTAATGTTGAGCGAAAACATTCTCATAACAACGTTCTTGTAACGTCTGTATGGTGTTATCTTTACTTGACTGATGTTCTCATAACAATGTTCTTGTAACGTGTTTATGGTGTTATTTCATAATGTTGAACAAATACATTCTTAAAACACCATTATTGGAATGCCTTAATTTTAGAAGTGATGGGAACAGAAATTACGAGTGTGACCAGTCCCAGTCCCAGACAGCATGTAGTAATCGGCCCGAGCTCGGCTGGCCCTCGGCTCAGACTCGGAGTGTTATCCAGGCCGAGTGTGGCCCGCAGCTCGCTCTCGCACATGTGTTTGTGATGCGGCTGTAAATCACTGACCCAATTCCTGTTCACCGTAACCGACCCGAGTCTGGCTGTATAGAGTTCGGGCCACTTCTGGCAATGACTCGGCTCGGTTCAGTCATAGATGGTTACATTAATATAGCAATAAATAACATAAAACTATTTTAAACTTGGCTTAAGATCTTTACAGTATCTTGTAATGTTAATTATACGTCTAATGTCGTGAATTTGTCAAAAACAAATTATCTGCGATAAAATGTAAAAAAAAAAAAAAAAAAGTGGGAAAAAGAAAAAGTGTCCTTTATAGGACAGAACATTCTCTAATATTCATAACAATAGCAAATCTATATTTATGTAACGTAGCAGGTCATTCTTTTATACGTTTGCTTGTATGTATTGTATTCATTGCGCTCTCACGTGTATCACCTTCACTCACACAGCGTGGGCAGAGTCTCGTACCTGTGCTCGCGAGTACTGTCCGCCATGTTTGGGCAGTTTGGATGCAAACTAAACAATGGATTATTTACCAAGAGATATGGATGTATGAACTCATTTCAATAAAACACTTCTGGTAAGCATCGTTGAGCATGTCTTTTTAGTATTTTACTAGCGCAGGTGCTCATAAGCTCATAAATGAACTCGCAAAATTTCACCTCACGTCTAAGACTTCAGTGAACGCGGCTTTGTGCGAAACCTGAGTAAAAAAATAAATAAACTATATATTTTTCATTTTTGATCGAATTGTTGTGTGGGTCTACTCTAGAGTTTTTACTCTGCAGAAAAATGATGAGCAACCCAACCCACCAACAGACGAGGAAGATGAGGATGATAATCATAGTGTTCCAGCATATACAAAGAGAAAGGTTTGTTTGTATTTTTACCTTCCACATTCTTATTTTTGTAAATGCAGTTGCAATAAGAAAACATAATTTTTTCTCCATATTTCTTAAAGTATGTAAGAGTGAAGATTTGTTTAAATGGGTCGTTGTTTTCAAATAACCTCAACTAAATGCATTAGCCAGATTCAGCTATTTTTATGATGAGAATGTACTGCAGTCATATATGCATCAGTTTGTCTGAGATCATCTGCAATATCTCTGTCCTGCTTTTACAGATGCTAAATATAAGCAGATTATACAGATGCTCATTTCTGCCAAAACTCACGTGACTACAACACAAACACAGCATCACAGTTCATCACTTTACTTTAATTGCTTCAGGATGTTAAGACACACAGGAGTAACTGATTATTTATCTTAACATGCTACACATTTCTTTTAATAAACAATGGGGGAAGTCGTGGCCTGGGGGAAGTCGTGGCCTAATGGTTAGAGACTCAGACTTGCAATCCAAGGGTTGTGAGTTCGAGTCTCGGGCCGGCAGGAATTGTAGGTGGGGGGTGTGAATGTACAGCGCTCTCTCCACCCTCAATACCACGACTGAGGTGCCCTTGAGCAAGGCACCGAACCCCCAACTTCTCCCCGGGCGCCGCAGCATAAATGGCTGCCCACTGCTCCGGGTGTGTGTTCACGGTGTGTGTGTGTTCACTGCTGTGTGTGTGCACTTTGGATGGGTTAAAAAGCACGAATTCCGAGTATGGCTGTATGTCACGTCACTTTTTTTTATTTTTATATATTTCTATGTTTTGTAGTAACCAATAGAAGCTGAAGGAATGGCAGACATTACTCAGACACCTGTGAACACTGATCAGTGGTTGGAGTCCAAGACAGTGAAATCATCTTTATTATACTTCTGACTGAACTAGCAAGGAGCTTTAGGGACAATGAGAAAGTAAGTTCAAGTAAAATGTTTGCATTGATCATTTCACCATGTTATTTTTTGCAGTAACTGCAGGGAATATTAACTTAAGAGACCTGATCAACAGCAAGCTTTGGATCTACTGAATGTGTATTTTTCAAGCATTTTATTGCAGGGTTCACTGTTATTTTTCTGCATAGTGATGACTGGTGAAAAGTGTTTATCAATTTACTTCAATGTATAGTTAACCAGAATTCTTTTACGTTTCACCAAACCTCTGACTTTTGTTTTTCTGCAGGACTCACAAGAAGACACTTTGAAGAATGCTGGTAATCAAACCCAACAAGTTTGTCAGGTATGGACAGTATGAAGGGGACAAAATGATTTTCATATTTTGGGTGAACTCTCTTGAATTAGCATGCTACACACTTAATATTAATCATGCTGGGCACAGCCACTTATTGTGCTGTCACTGCAGTTGGTGCTGTAAATAGTCTGTCAAATAACAGGTACATTGTGAATACTTGCAAGTATTCATATATAACTCAGTACACTTATAGATCTCATTGTGCCAAACAACTTTCGTATTGCATGTCATAGGCTCCGCTCAACAGGAAGTCAGCTATTTAGAGCTATGTAAAAAGAGGAATTTGAAATACTTGAAATAGGTTTTTTACCCAATTGCCACCAAACTCGGTCAATATGATCTCAAGACATTGGGGATGCAAAATTGCCAGGGGATTTTTGATATCTCGAATGGTTTGCTCGTGACGAGGCGTTGAAATTATGGTGAGAAATGAGAAACAGGAAGTGTCTAATAACATCCACATACACTACCTGAGTTTGATCAAACTTCATCGGTTTGTTCGTTGTATGAGCCCGATCGCATAGTTGTGACTATTAGGAGTCAAAGTTATAGCGCCACCAACTGGCAGCAAGAAGTGTGTCATTTTCAAAATGCTTTGAATTCAGCATCTTATTTTCACTAGATTTGCTTCCAACTTCATCAGAATAATGTCAAAACACAGCCGATATAAATCTGCTGGGGGGATATTGATATCTAAAAATATTGTTGCCGTGGCAACATGTCAAACTGGAATACTTTTCAGGTGATTTTGAGGCAGATAACATGCTTAGAATTTCATGAAACTCAAAACACATATCAGTATTAATGATAGCTAGACACTGGCAAAAGCTCATAAAAGGGCGTGGAGGAGGCACTCTTCAGCGCCACCTTTTGTCAAAAATGGGGGGTTAGTTTTAGCTACAGACACCAAACTCGGTACATAAATTGTTTTTATCAACACGAACAACTTTCTAATTCACAATATTCAGCTACGACCAACAGGAAGTCGACTATTTTGATTTGAATGTGGATTTTTGGAAAAATATAGCTGTGAATTAATGCATACTGCTCAGAGGAGAGTAACACTATACACACCAAACTTTGTCTACATGATGCCAAAACATTGAGGAACTTAAATTGCGAATGGATTTTGGATAGCTTGAACGGTTTTGTCGTGGTGATTTTTTGAAATGACAGTAAAAAGGGAACCATTAATTGTCTTGTATTTTTAAATTGCAGCTTCCAAACACTTCAAAACCTTTTTTCATACAGCAAAAAAGTCATTCTGAGGAAATATGCATAGTTTCACGACTTTACAACACTGTATGGATAACAGAAAATTAAAAAAAACTGTCAGTCATCTGATCTCTGTCTCTTTGCCAATGCTGTCTGTTTGAGTATGTGTGCTGAGACTTCCATTGTCTGAGAGAAATTGCGTCTCTACAGGAGCAATTCCCGGGACTGAACAAGTACTCCTCGCTGCAGACTGTAGCGCGGTGACATCACGTATCTACGTCACGTATGTGTTTACCGCGCATGCGCAAAGTGACATAAGGTATGCCTATGAAACGCATGCGCAGTAACGTGGTGACGCCACGTTTATGTATTTACCGTAAATACGCGTGCGCGCCCTACTGACTGACATTAATGCGCATATGCAGGTTCATTCACTTCCGGATGTTCGTAAGGTATGGTGGATTTGAGATTCGGTGGCAGTAAAGTCAAAAAACATTTAATTACTTTTGTTTTCTTAAAAATGTGCGTTAATCATAGAGCGGTTAATGGTAAGGATGCTTTGGTCATAATCATAGAGCGTGTCATTGCAAATGTGTGCGATTTCAAACATTTATGACATGTCTCATGATATATTATTCGAAGTGATAGGGATTCTGCTGCTCTTTAAAGGGTCTTTAAAAGTCTTATTTCGCCTAAAATGAGCCTTTAAAGATGTCTTAAAATAGAGCAGAAAGACTTTATTAATGTAAGTAATGCCATTGATGGTTGCATGCATTAAAAAAAAAACAAACAAACAAAAAAAAACAAACATTTTTTTAACATATTTGTAATCTTTTTCATTAACTAACATTATCAAAGATTAATAGATACTATAACAAATGTATTGGTCATTGTTAGTTCATGTTAATTAATACATTAACTATTGTTTACCAATGACACCTTATTGTAAAGTGTTACCTCTTAAATTTACCTTCATGTGACTTCATATGACTTTTTAGGGACACTGTCAGTGAGAAGAAATTCAGAGAAGAGACCCACTTCATGTGGCTAGATAGTTCTTTAACTCCTTACCATGTAGTGAGTACTGTAAGAAGTATTTGAGTGTCTGTCTCTTTTCATCTCTCTGTCTGTCTCCTCTCAACTGTCTGTTTTTGTTTTCTCTGATAGACTGTATCAGAGGCTCACAGGTTCACCAGCGCCTCTTCTTCCTCAGAACACTGAAGAAGAACCAGCTGTCTTCAGCCATCCTGGTGAACTTCTACCGGTGTGCGATCGAGAGCATCCTGACCAGTTGTATCACAGTCTGGTATGGAAACTGCTCAGTTGCTGACTGCAAGGCACTGCAGAGGGTGGTGAAAACTGCCCAACGCATCACAGGGACACCACTTCCTGCTATTGAGGACATCCAGAGAAAACGCTGTCTACGTCGAGCTAGCAGCATTCTTAAAAACCATATTTAATTAAAAATGTAAGCACATGTAGAACTTTTTGTGTGTAATGGTAGGTGCACAATAAAAGTGTTCCTGTGGCTCAGTGGTAGATCATTGCATAAGTGGTGCAAAAGGTTGTGGGTTCAATTCCCAGGGAACACACATACTGATAAAAATGGGTATAGCCCAAATGCACTGTAAGTTGCTTTTAAGCATCTGCTAAATATAAAAGTAAATAATTATACAGATTTATAAAATTATAAACTATACAACATGATATTTAGAATGTTTACTGTGATGGTAAGTTCAGGTGATGATACATTTTAATATTGCTTGTTCATCATTGCAACCTTCTTTTCTCACATACTCAGAGAGGGTGAGACAGATTTCTTCTTTCAACTTAAACCTCTCATTTGAAGAATGGCGATGCTTGCCCAATGAAGACTTTGACTCACGGAAAAAAAAAAATCATGGGTAATTTTATTTATCCCCAATTTATTATTAGTCATATTATATATTTTATTTAAATTCTTTTATACAACCATCAGATTGTATGTGCGAGCACACACATATTGTGATGTCATGATCTGATAGAATTGTCTACTTATTGACCAATATCTTTCTCCCATCACCATAGAGTGAGAGAGAGAGCAAAAATCCCCTGACTTGGAATGCAACCAGACAAGTGGACCCCAGATGAGACAAATCTAAAGAGAACAGTCTTTTCTTGCCAAACTGTTTGGATATTATAAGCAAAAAGAGCCATTTTTTCATATCTTCGTACTGTGCAGGTAACCTCAGGTCATGGGTCATGTCAAACACCAAACTCCAGTCTGAAGTTTGTATTAATTTTAGTGAAAATCAGAGGAACCATCTAGGACAAGTTCAAAAAAGTAGTCTTTTACATAATATCAAATATTTAAAAGATTAGAAAGATTTGATTGATAGCAGTACTTCTTGAGCCAAAGTTGTTCATAATGAGGAACTCTGACATATGATTTCATGATCTCTACCTTTTTTGATTGCTATAGTGCCCCCTATTTGCTGATTGGAGTCTTTTGCTGTGTCCGAAAGCTGAAAAAATGCTGTCTTCAGAGAATGCATTCCAAGGTAATAAGGCATCAGGCAGGTCCAAATCAATGTTAACTTCAATTCCTGTCTCCTGAGATACCTTCATCTGATGGGTTTTTGAAGGCAGCATAGATGTATCACTTTCTACCTTTGAGATCCCATAATCCTGTGTGTTCTACTCTGTGACAGCTTAGCAAAAAATAAAAATGGTGCCTGAAAGTTTTGGTTGGTGGTCAGTTTGTGCACAATTTTTTTTTTTTTTACCAACGTCTGCCACCTTTAACATAAAATGTTAAACAACTGAGACAAACTGAAGTTTCACACAAACGGAAATGGAATGAATAGTCGCTGAACATTTTTTTTTTTTTTTTTTTTTGCGCTGAGTTTACAGACATATCAGGACTGATGATTGGAACAGGTTGGTCGGTTGGTTAAGACAAAGCCCATAAGGAGAACAAGTGTCATTCGGACATTTTATTTACAACCATGATCTGGCATCATGATGTTAATTAAAAATTAAAAATCTTAAAAATCTTAATACAAAAGACATGGGTAAAAGTTTCCATGTTCTTAATGGTCTCATCTTCTCATGAAGTTCTTCTCCAGTGCAGCAGGGGTCCTCTGAATAGAGTGAATGTTTCTCTTCACACGGTCTTCCAGAGAGGACGTTGCAGCACTCTCTAGTTTCATGTCACTGTAAGCAGATTTACAAATTAATTAGTGAGCAATTTATAATTTCCTAAATCATTTTATGGCTGACCAAACACAAGAACATCATTTCCAGCAGGACTTAGTCCCAAATGCTTTGCCCATGTGCACATTTATTTTAGGTCAATTCAGGTTTCAGTAATTTAAATACTGACTGTATGAAGCCAGCCTGACGGTCCTGTCTGGCATTGTCTCTGGCTTTCTCCTGTTCCTCTTGGCGCTTGTACCTATGCACATTATTTTGCCTTTCCACTTCTCTTTCATGGGCAAAATCCATCATTTCCCTTCTCTTCTTTTCCAACTCTTCAGCTGAGAGGTGCCTGAGAGAGGGGGGAAATACAGTTGAATTCTATGCAGTTGACAAAACTGAATGTCTTCTACAGCAAAACAAACTAATGAAATGTATTCATGCCAAAATTTAAAAATAAGAAACTCATGCTCAGAGTAATTGATAAGAATAAAGCATTCATGCTTGCTATATAACTGGTAGATTAAATGATCAACTCATGAACATATCATACTTGCTGTAATTAGTGTATTGTCTTTGATTGCGATCTCTGTGTCTTGAAGGGCTGGGGGCTTTGGTTTTAGGTCTCTGCTCTATCACTCTAAAGGAGTGTTTGTCCCTGTCTGTTTTATGAGACAACAGGGACCAACTCCTGTTTCTTGAACCGTGGTCTGTGTGGTTAGATACTGAAGATCTATTTGCTGGTAACTGAAACAGTTAAGAAAGGAATAAATCAGTTACAATACTTACTTCACAAATTTAAGATGGCAAAATCATATTTTATAAAAATTACCAGATCAGTGTTAAACAGTGGTGTGGATGTCATAAGTGAAAAATTAATTTGGTTATGCAGATCCAGTAACAACTTTAATCATCCATTACTTAGGTCAGCATGACTGATTATGGCAATGCAGAAGCTCTGCACTGCAATATGCCAAGGAACTAGGACTGCCCTCGATTAAAGATTTTTCTGGTCGACTAGTAGTCGTTTATTTTAAGCATCAGTCAACTAATCGCACGTTTATAAATAAACCATTTAAATCATGTTAATCAGCCTTTAACTCTTCCCCCTCCAGTATTTTTGAAAAAGTTGCCAGCCACTGCCAGCGATATTGATGATTTTCGCTAAAATTTTATGGCCTCCAGTATATTTTGCTGTAGGAATATTTGAATATGCAATACACCAAAATAAAGATCAGAGCATCTATTTAAAAAAATAAAAATAAAATCAGTTTTAAGCTAGCTTAAAGCATTCTTTTTTATATAAACAATTTAATATAGGTAGGTTTCATAAAAATGTATAGTTTTAAGCAAAAAAGTAAAAACACGTCTTTGGCGGGGAATCATTGTCTTCTAAAAGACGAGATAACTCGTCAATGGCAGGGGAAAGAGTTAATTGCCTACATAGCTTAAGCGCTCAAGTGCACGCATAAAGCTTGCCAGAGCACACACAGAATTAATGATGACGAACGTGTCAGTGAAAAACAGTAAGATTAAACTCAGGCGTTAAAGCAAAAAAAAAAATCCTGAGCCTGAACTTTTTTTTTTTCCGGGGCTTGAGTGTTGCAGGGGCAAACACATACACAGGGTTATTTGGCAAACAAAAAAGAAAATGATTTTCCTTGAAACTAACTAGTAACGTATCTGCCATTGCCATTAACCCTTAAACAGGCTAAGACTACAGATTATGGTGGGATATTTGAAACAGCAATACCAATAAAGGTTACTCACTACAATATGGTGCAAATACATGTATCACCTTTTCCTGGACTGCGCCCAGCTGGTGGAATGACCTCCCGATCTCAATTCGAACAGCTGAGTCTTTACTCATTTTCTACAAACATCTAAAGACCCATCTTTTTCGCCTGCACTTAACCAACTAATACTAGTACTTACCTTTTCTTTTCTTGTCTATCATATTCTCAAAAAAAAAGAAAAAACCCTGGCTACGTGTTCTGTACTAGACTAACTGAGACTTGTCATAGCACTTGTATACCGTTGTTGTTCTCTTGTTGATCTGATTGCTTCTATTTTTCTCATTTGTAAGTCGCTTAGGATAAAAGCGTCTGCTAAATGATTAAATGTAATGTAACATTTAGGATGCTTTTGATATCTGATAGCTGCTTTTTTAATATCTTTTCTATGTAAATATGACGCTAGATGGAAATCTTTGACCACTGCGCCTCACAGCTTTTTCAATATGTCGTGCTCGAGACCCAGGCTTCTTTTCAATTCATCAGCTAAAGCGCGTCTCGTGTTTATAAGAGCAAAAACTTCTGATTGTCTAGTAATTTTAGTTTGGTTGAGAGTGAAAGCGGTGTTCCTCTCATACATTGGTAGGTGAACTCATGAACTCGAACGTGATATCAACAAGTGTTTTTAAATGTAGGATGACTTTTTTTTCCCACAACCAAATGCCGCACGTAAAATATCCGGCAAAGCACCAAAAAAAATAAAACACTGTAAACTTCACTATCAAATTAATAATATAATGATAAAAAAAAGTTTTCGGCTTAAAGGGGTCATATGATGCTGCTAAAAAGAACATTATTTTGTGTAATGAAATGTGTTTATGCGGTTTAAGGTTCAAAAAACATTATTTTCCACATTCTGTACATTACTGTTTCTCCTCTATGCCCTGCCTTCTGAAACGTGTCAATTTTTACAAGGCTCATCGGTCTGAAAAGCGAGGTGTGCTGTGATTGGCCAGCTATCTAGTGTGATGTGATTGGCCGAATACCTCAAGCATCTGATGGAAATGTTACGCCCCTTAACATTGTAATGCCCTGTCCGGCCGGAGCGACGAGACAAACATTAAAACACATTATAAACGTGATATAAACATGATTTCTAGTCGTGTCCACTTTTGTAAGGCCAAACAAAGTAGTTTCGCTTTCTTAACGAAACAGCATCACACACCGCGGCCTTGAGTGAGCGAAGGCCAGAGGCCTAGAGTGAGCCGCGGCCAAGAGTGAGCAGATGCCGGCTTGACTGAGTGAAGGCGGGCGGGCTTGGGAACGGCACGGCCAGTGGATTCTACAAAGGAGCATACGGTGGGCTTAGGGCAACCGCATGTGACGACCCTGGGCTGGACTCCGCTTTGTCCACGGTGAAAGCCGATCCGGCGATCCACAGTGCAAAGTTGATGCATTTCCTCAGCGACCAGCACAGATCAGCTCCAGGCATGACGAAGCGGATATCGTCTTCTTTTGGAAGGCCAAACAAGGTATTACTCTTATCTGTATGACCAAAATGATGGAGCATTTTAAGAGCAAGTGACTGCACCGGCACCTCCATCCGTCATGCTTTAAGCGTGCTACTGTTCAGAAACTTAACTGGTGCACATTTTTCTGGGTTAATATTAGATTGAGTGGCAGTGTAAAGTTGCTACTACTTACATATTGCAGATGATAAGCCTTATTTCAATGATGTATGGTCGATGAATGACAGGCAAGTGTTTGGATGTACTGTATTTCCACAAAATCCAGCCCTTAACGATCTATCTCACCACTCCCTATGGATTTTTTATTTTTTTTTTTCCTGCGACTAAGCGACTAATAAAATTTTGGTCAACCAACCCTCTTCTCGTCGACTTAAGGTTAGGCGACTATTAGGGGGCAGCCCTACAAGGAACTTAATTTAATATATATATATATATATATAAAAAAAAAAAAAAAAAAAAAAAAAGATGTTTAATAATAAAAAGACAAAAGAAACATTCCAGCAGGATAGCCAGAGATAAAATTACTTACTTGAAGTCCATAGCCTGATTTGTGATGTTTATTAGAGGTTGAGACATCTGATCGTTTCTCTTTTGACCTGGTTGGCAAAAAAGACACACATATTGACATATTGTTAAGGAACTTATTTAAATGAGTTATACTGTCTGTCAGACAAGGAGCAAAGTGAGATTTATGCCAGCAAAACAAACAAACAAAAAACCTATTCTTTGTGTCATCCTCATTACAGCTTGAACTCTTCTTTCTGTGCCTCTTCTCCTTCCTCCTCTCCTTCTCCTCTCTTTTCTTCTTTTTTTGTGTCCTCTTTTTTTCCTTTTCAAGGTTGTGACGCAACTATGTTGAGAAAGAGAAACAAAAATGAATAAATTGAGAATGCCTTTTTTTTCATTCCAACTAAACTCCTGAATTTGTGTAGCAAACAACAAACATGCATTATTCCAAGTAGAATCAGCTTTTAAGTTGTTTTTTAGCAGAATTTATTTACAAAGAAAAGTTCATTGAGAGACAAATTTTTTTTAGAAGTCTATCATATTTAGTAAATTAACCTCCATTTTGTGGACCAGAGTGAAATACTAATTTCCCAGAATGCCATTAACCTTGGATTGCAAAATAGGTAAATTTATATTTCTGTCAATTAAATTTCCAATGCAACTTCCTGTGAGGTGAGATCAATTCATTTCAAAGTGAGGGTGAGTTAACTCTTCAATTCTGAGAGCACTAAACATACCACAAAATATTATGCGAAGTACATTACTCACCATCTTTTGGATTTCTTTCATTTTAACAGGATTTGTAAGAACCCCTCTCTTCTTTTCCTCTTCACGTTTGCTGAAAATGAAATGGAGATTAAACTTACTGTAAACATTTTATGTTACAAGCCTTTGAAGGAAAGTTCCCAGATCCAGACAAATATAAATTAAGCTCAATATACATGATTTGGGGCATAAAGTTGATTACCACAAAAACAGAATTGACTCATCACTTGTATTTTATAAAAATTGTTTAACCTACTTAATAGGGGTGTATTGGTACACAAATTTTTCTGAAAATTTTCGGTATAGGTCTTATGGTTCGGCATGCATGTATACCAAATGAATGCAGCATTGTTTTAACAACTGCACATGTGGATCAAACAGATGCAGTGCAATATTTGTGACAAAAATATTCATTTTTTTTTGGACATTGAACTGATCTCCACTAGCCTCTACTAGCTTTCATGTTTTGGGTTAAAGATGTTAAGAGTTTTAATCCCCCAATCAGAGTTTTTCTCTTAAGGTGGAAGTGAAGCAGTCAGTCAAGTTTACATTAAGTAAACTGATTTCCAATGTAATTAAAAACTATATAAATATGATTAATGTAACCAAATTAAAGAAAAATATGTTTTGTTATAGCTTTTGGAGCAAGGGATCCGCCATCTCGCAATACCACAGCGTGTGACGTCACGGTATTGGTTTACTCTGTTGGCCAGTGAAGTAATATAATCATTTCTTTACTTTTTTTAACACACAAATGTTATTTTAAAACAGAAATGTTTTTGGTTTTCACCATAATTTGTATGAATATCCAACATCAAACTGTCTGCATCACAAAGGTTTGAACATGGTATCCCAAACATTTTCATAATGGAAGGCGCAACATAAGTTTTGGCAGTGATAAATTTTGTGGTTTGCAAAGTTTGCTGCTTAAGCTGTTGTGGTGTTCATTCACATTGTTTCTAGATTATTCTGTAGAGTGATCAGATGCATTTTAAATAGTTGCTTTTCACATTAAATAAATAAATAAAAATTCACAGTTTTTTGATCCTGACACAAAATTACCAGCTAACATTAACTGACTAATCATATCAGCAACACGTGAAAGTGTGAATAAGTACTAGTCAGGTAAAATCACTATCATACTAATTAGATTGTAAGAGCAGACTGATGGAGGGAGGAAGTGCTTCCAATCATTGTGTTCTTGTTAGCAATGGCTTACCTCCAAAGAAACTTTGCATTAAAATGGCCTCACATTCAAGGAAGTTGCTACAAAGGATATTGCACCTGAAAGAATCATTTACCAGATCATCAAGAACGTCAAGAAGAGAGGTTCAACTGTAGTGAAGTAGTCTTCAGGACGTCCCAGAGTGTCCAGCAAGCGCCAGGACCATCTCCTCCTGAGGAGTCAGCTACAGAATCGTATCGCCAGCAGTGCAGAGATTGCTCAGGAATGGCAGCAGGTTGGTGTGAGAGCATCTGTATGCACAGTGAGGCCAAGACTTTTGGACAGTGGCCTGGTGTCAGGAAGGGCAGCAAAGAAGCCACTTCTCTCCAAGAAAAACATCAAGGACAGACTGAAATTCTGCAGGTAGTACACGGATTGGACAGCAGAAGACTGTTGCAAAGTTATTTTCTCTGAGGAAGCTCCCTTCCGACTGTTTGGGACATCTGGAAAATCAATTGTTCGGTGAAGAAAAGGTAAAAGCTACCATGAGTCCTGTGACGTGCCAACAGTAAAGCATCCTGAGACCATCCATGTATGGGGTTGCTTTTCAACCAAGGGAGTGGGCTCTCTCATAATTTTGCCCAAAAACACTGCCATGAATAAAGAATGGTATCAAAACGTCCTGCAATAGTGACTTCTTCCAACAATCCATGAGCAATTTGGTGATGATCTGTGCATTTTCCAGCATGATGGAGCACCGTCACAAAGCAAGAGTGATAAAGAATTGGCTCGAAGATCATTACACTGAAATTTTGGATCTATGGCCAAGCAACTCCCCAGATCTCAATACCATAGAGAACCTGTGGTCAGTCCTCAAAAGGCAGGGTGGACAAGCAGAAGCACACAAATTGTGATCAAGTCTGAGAACTAATAAGGCAAGAATGGATTGCTATCAGTCAGGATTTGGCCCAGAAGCTAATATCCAGCATGCCAGAGTGAATTGCAGAGGCTATGAAGAACAAGGGTCAACACTTAACTCCTATTTTTTTTTGCCAATAAAAGCCTTTAAAACGTATATGCTTATTCTTTTTCAGTATATACCATAGAAACATGTGGAAAATAATCTACAAATACTAAAGCAGCAAATTTTGCAAAACAAAAATTTATGTTACTGCCACAACTTTTGGTCATGACTGTAAACAAACAATGCTTCATACAATATTGTTCATGTCACATCTTATTATGTCAGACCTTTAAGACATATTTGCATTACACTGGCTCATTCACCAGTAGTGGAATGTAACATTTTATGCTCACTCGCGAATACATCTAATCAACTATCTGAACAATCGGGTAAGTGCTGCTTCCTCAAGAAAGTTTATCATTCTCATGTGTTTTAAGCCTTTTCAGTTTAAACATTAAAGTGTTTTAAGCCATTCAAGTGCAGAACAGCGCGAAAGAGATTTCAATACAGTACTCACGTGCTGTGATGGATCATTTCTGTGCATGCACACAAAAAGCCGCAGCTCGGACAGCATGCGAGTTCCTTTTTACGTCGTTTTGAGCACATGCACACAAAATTATGCTGGAATTACTGTCTTGACGAGTATTCATGTAAACGTACTGTTTCCAACCCGCTTTTTACACCAAACCAGCAGATTCATGACTTCTTCAACCCCTAACAGTATTACTGTTCGGTAGGGCTGGGCGATGTGTCAAAAATATCTGGTAACAATTTATAATAACTTTCATTAATAAATAATTAACAAACATTATATAATACTTAATGTATCATTAGTTAATATATTCAAAGAGTTAGAAACAGGAGATAATGTGCATGTTAATGTTTGTAAATAAACTTATTAAACCACAATTTTAACAAATCATTATTTCATGTAATTTAAAATGCCTACAAATGTCAATAAAGGTTCAATTCCATATGATCAAGCACTTACTGAATCTACAAATGATTTTAACAGATGTTATAAAATGATTAAAAGCTTATGTTAATAATGCACAACACCTTTGCTGCTGTTGAGGTGTGATACGGGTAGGTTAGGCTCAGGTTTGATGGTATCGGTAGATTTAAGGGTTGGTTAGGGGTCAACAGTGTACAGGGGTCAATTTGATCATTATAAGGGAACAAGGTTCAATCTTTATATATTATATTGTTTTGATAAATTAAATATTTTGTTTAAATTGTATAAAGTATAAATTGATTTGTTTTCCCGTTTATGTATGATTCAAGGAATAATCTGTTTAATGATATACAGAAGAGTAGTATACTACTATGAGTGTTGAGGCAATAAAAACTTTTTTGCATCAAAATTACAATCTGTTATGTCTTTATCAAGCATTTAGCCAAACTTGACCAGCCACCCTTTACACAAACCTTGTTACAGTAGCTAAAAGTCCAATGGCCATAAAGAAACTAAATGATTAGTAATCATTTATAAACATTTACAAATGATGAATAGTTTCAACTATAGATTGGCTACTGCAAAAACATGAACAAATGATTAATAAATGATTAGAAAAGATTTGTGTGAAGGTTATTTTCCTGTCTTTCGGGACACTTTTTGCCATCAAGATGACGGTTCATAAAGGTATAAATGATTAGTAAACATTCATATACATTTGCAAATGATTAACAGTTTCGGCTTTAGATTGGGTTCTGCAATAACATTAAAGGGATACTCCACCCCAAATGGAAATAGTCACTTACCCCCATGTCGTTCCAAACCCGTAAAAACTATTAAGATAAACAAAACAATTTAAGATATTTTGGATGAAAACCGGGAGGCTTGTGACTGTCCCATAGACGGCCAAGTAAATAGCAGTGTCAAGGTCCATAAAAGGTATGAAAGTACTCTTCAGAATACTCCATTTGCCATCAGACGTGCAATCTGTGTTATATGAAGCGACGGGAACACTTTTTGTAAGCGAGGAAAACAAAAATAATGACTTTATTCAATAGAGCATACACCGCATACGGTGATATGGAGAGAGACAGAGGAGACCGTTGACAAAGGAATTATTGAATAAAGTCGTTATTTTTGTTTTCTTCGCTTACAAAAAGTGTAACGACGACTTTCTTACCTTTTATGGACCTTGACACTGCTATTTACTCGGCAGTCTATGGGACAGTCTCAAGCCTCCAGGTTTTCATCCAAAATATCTTAAATTGTGTTCTGAAGACGAACTGAGCTTTTACGGGTTTGGAACGACATGGGGCAAAATGACAAAATTTTCATTTTGGGGTGGAGTATCCCTTTAACAATTAATAAATGATTTGTAAAGATGTGTGAATAGAGGTCTGCACAACAAACAAAAACCAAAAAACAAAGTTTTAAAGGTCTACCTAAGCCCTACCTCCACCACGCCCCGCCCCCGTGACAACATTGCCGACATGCACCATAAACACGCACCATGTTCAGTTTTTCGGTTTTACTTTTCATAGTTTGTGCGTAAACTAACAGAAAACATTAGCTTTGGTGTTATGTTGGCGTTGCTAATAATTTCCACTCTGTTCTTATCAAATATCAAATTTAAATTAAAAATGAATTTTGATTATAACAGTAGAACTATAAAAAAAAAACAAAATAAAACAACATCAAGTACATAATTCAAAAGCTGGACATTCTGGTGGTGACTGTAATGATAAATGCATGCTGATGTCATAATAATGTCTTAAAATATGCCCATTTTTCGATGGTTCTCTTTCTTTTTGGCATTATTGGCTGTGTAGACATTTCATGATGATAAGTTTAATTTCCTTGATTATAACAATTGTAGCGTTGTAAACTTGCAGTCAAGCTGTAACGTATGTGATATTTATCATGTACTGTATGACTAAAATCATGCAGGGATTAAAAACGAATTCAGAGCAAAAACGTTAAGGTTTTTTTTTTTTTTCCTTTCTGGTAGCCTACTAGCTCGGAGGTCTCTTTTGGCCCGGTTTTAATGAAATAGAAATAACTGGTTTATTTAAAAGCAGGGTAACTTTAATTTTCATTATTGTATTGTATTTTTTATTTTATTAATCATAATACAACACCCACAGTATAATATCCAGTGTTGGGCTGGGCGAGATTCGAAGCCTACTAAGTCTTCATC
Organism: Cyprinus carpio; assembly: GCF_018340385.1. Lineage (NCBI taxonomy): Eukaryota > Metazoa > Chordata > Actinopteri > Cypriniformes > Cyprinidae > Cyprinus > Cyprinus carpio. The sequence continues at coordinate 7,992,184 of NC_056573.1, forward strand.
CGTTTTGTTGCAAATTAATTAAGAATTTATAGTGCTATTTCTCAGCTTAATGAAACAATTATACTGTATACATGGTTTAAAAAATCTGTAAAAATATTACATGGAAATGTGCACTTGAAGGAATTTGAGGCTTTTAATTATACCTGTCATGCTTGTGGTTTTTCATCATTATACAGTCTGTTTTAATAAATATTCAGAAATGCATGCAGTGCTACTTTGTCTTTTTTTCTGTTTAACTTTCATTAAACTGCAGATCAAAATAGAAATGGCCTGTACCCTAAATCAGCTGTTCTCAATTCCAGTCCTTGCTCCCCCCAGCTCTGCATATTTTGCATGTCTATCTTTGTTAACAAACCTAATTCAGATAATCAGCTTGTTAGAAGTGAGTTCCGTGCATGAATTGTGTTCCCATTGACATGGTCCCTACACAGTGTTCATTGATTCCTACTCCCTGAGCAGGGGAAATCTGTTGAAGTTTATCTCACTTCGGAACATTCATTCACAGATTTGCGCTGTGAAACGTCTTCATACACAAACAAGTGTGACATCATATACCTCCACAAATAAATACAATTTAAATTCATGTCTCTCAAACTTCAATGCACTTTGAATGAAACCTATACGTTCTCTATGAACTGGAATCATGGCGGAATATCCTGTCACACATGTACATCTCGGATACATCTATTTAATGTCTGCATTTACATATGCAAGATGTATTTTTAAAAGAGCTTGTTCATCTGCAGTACGTCTCTAAGATGTTTCCTGTCAGATGTCAAATAGACATTTATTAGAATGCATGAGTACACAGCAGAAGTTTCCCAGATCTTTAGCAGACGTCTTAATATATTACATCTGATAAAATTTTATTACTGTCATTCATAATGTCTAAATAGAATTTAAGTAATACAAAAAAAAAAAAAAAAATTATATATATATATATATATATATATATATATATATATGGGAGTGGAAATGGCCTAAAGGTACTTATCTACAGCCATCTACTAGTGGTCATTTAATATTTTATTTTGATTTTTAAATAATTGTTTGCTTTCCTACATTATGAAACTTTTAGTTTTATACATGGGGGAAACCTATGAAGGCTGAATAAATATCGTCACATTAAAAACAACTTTCAAATTCGGTAATACAAAGTTGTGCGAAGCATTTAAAAACAAAAAAATTAGACCATTTCTGCCACAAGTTGTTCCTGTAGTTTTATTATGTTAAATCCATGGTGAACGGTGCTGGAGATTTGTGTTTATTAAACAATGTTTTCCCTGGTTTCCACATCAGTGGCGTTTGTTCTGATATCTGTAGCTTTAACAGGATTCTGTGCCGAATTTCAACGTTTCTCACAAGATTTAATGAGAGATGTTGATTCTGTGGTGAATTCGACTGCTTTCTTCAAACTGTATCTCCCAACCTTTCTTTGACTTAACGCGCATTGCGATGACGTCACGGGACTCATCTAAGGCCAAGTTCTGTGGAAAATTTACGGCAATTCTGAATTTTTTTTTGTGAAAATTGTTTGATTTTGTGATAAATTCAGCTATCGCAAAATTGCTAAATCCTGGAGGGACTGATTAAAATGTAAAGTTGTATCTATTAACATTAGTTAATGCACTGCGAATGAACATTAACATTTAAAATTAAAAATGTTTAATAAATGCTGTAAAAAATTTTGTTTAACATTAGTTTGGATTTAAGGGTTACAGCAATGAAAGGGTGGTTACACTTTAAAATAAAAAGTGGCAAACACACACACAGAGAGAGAGTGAGAGAGAGAGTAGGGGCTGTGCGATATGGGGAAAATATCTAATTACGATTTTTTGACAGATATTGCGATTTCATTTGCGATTTTAAATTTGCAAAGTCAAGCTTCAGCTCAATATTGTCAATAATGTGCAGCACAATTTGAGTATTAATCACACAGCTCTAGTTAGAAGTCATATATGAAGAGATTTTTACGTGCACCTCTAATTTTCTCTTCCTCTGGAAGTAACTTGTTGTAGTCCCTACCAGACGTTTTTGTAGGCATTGAACTGCCAGAATTTTAAAAGATGATATCTCCGTTTGCATTGAACTTTCAGGTTCGTAACTTTGCAGATATTGTTTATGCTCAAACATCAACATTACACACTAACTAACTTTAAAAAAGTGAAATCGCAATCAACCACCCTTTAAAACTGCGTTGTACCAAAGACCTGCCTGTTTCCTAGGGTCATAAATATGTAACCAATCCAGTCAACCTGTGTTTTTTTTTTATCCATTGGTCATAGGTTTCTATTTACTAAGGGCATAGAATTTAGTAGGGACGCTAGGGACACGTCCTTACCAATATCCAGCGACGACTAAATTTTCCCTAGCAATAATTTTGACGAAACAATTAAAAATACATATTAAATATACATACATATTAAAAACAATTTAATTTATACATGGAACCACTGTAGTTGTATTTTCGGCCGCATCAGAAAAGGATCATACCATTGATATTGCTTGACAAGTTAAAGTTAATGCGCTAGAAAACTGTGTGGTTTCAAGGACGTGCATTTAACTAATCGGCGGAGTAAGAACATAAGGTTGCCAAATTATTTAAAACATGTGAACAGTTCAACTGAATGATAAAGTTTACCCTCCGTAAATTTATGTTGGTAAACTCAATGTACAAAGCAAACTGCTGGCTTAAATATCCACAAAAATCAACAATGAAATAAGAGTTTGCGGTTAATCAATCAGATGCATGTGAAGGTTGTGTTTATTTATTTAAAGTTTATTTAACAGGGACCATACAAGCAAACATAGTTACAATACAAAGCCTGTTACTGATGTGCAGCATATAGAGTTTATAGCTAGTGCTAATTTTTCTTTCTATAGCAACAATAGGGTCCTGGTCAAGTTTTCTGTCAGAATCATTATTTGTCCAATTCATTTTTATAATCCAAATAAAATGATGTACAGCGTCATTAAGAACCCGGGAGTTCTGATGCTGCTGTAATGCTGTTGATTTTACATAATGAAAATTGTGTAATTATTGTCTGATGAATATGCTAACAGAGCTTTTTTTTATCTTTATGAAATATGAGTCAGCTACCATAGCTATAAATGTATGCTGGCTACCATAGCAATAAACTTTAGATGACATGGAAAAAGTCTATCACAAATGTGAAAATGTTGGTGTAGTTGGATGGAGGTAGGCATGTGACGGTATCAAATTTTAATGTTGCGATTAATTGCTACTGCTTTTATCACAGTATACGGTTTTATCACAATATTGAAATTCAGTTGCAAAAAAAGTTGCCAAAGTATAAAAGGTTTAATAACTTTTCTTAGAACAAAAACAAACTGAACATTTAAATACAATAAAGCAATACACAAAAAAAATTATAAAGTAAAAAAATAATTTCACAGATTAAAGTGCAAAAGAATAAAGACCAATAGGTAACACCTTACAATAAGATTTCATTATTTAACCTTAGTTAATGCATTAATAATGAGCAATGGCTACATTTGCTACAGAAGTTATTAATCTTTGTTTAAAAAAAAAAACAAAACTCTTAGTTCATGTTAGAGGTCTGCAAACCCGTCGGGTCCCGACAAGCTGAGTCCATTCGGGCTCCTTTTATTGTGCCCATATACATGCAGAGCACACATAGGCTACTGTATGAAATATTGTTATAATGATTATATTATAAATATTATACATCGCCTACGCAATACGCAACGCATATATGCATGCATTAGCATACAGGTGACAGCTGACCATGCAGAGCATCAGGGAGAAGTTGGAGCATGGGGACTTATTAAAAGTTCCCAATGCTTTGGGAAAAGCTGCATTTTGGAAGAGTTTTGATTTGATTACCACGACAAACCATGACCCAATTGGTCATGTGCAGTGCTCACCATCTCCTCAGACGTGCAATTAAGAAATGCATCTATACGGATTGTGATTATGATTATAATGAAAGAGTTTGTGTTTTCGGTCTTTTATTATTTTATTTTATTTCATTTCAGTAAGTACTAATTTAAAGATTTCTATAAATATATTTATCATGTGTGTGAGGCATGTATTCGCTGAGTTTCGGTTCATTTTTGTGAAGCGTTTTATAAAAGCACAATGTTTTGTTGATATTATTAAACAAAAAAAAAAAAATAAAATTATACATTCAAAAATCACAAAATACTAAAAACTTATAAGCAAAAAGCAAAAATGACGGCGTATCCATGGAAAACATGCAAGTGATCGCTCTGGCGCCTCCATGTCCTGCAAAGCAAGCTTTAGCTTCCAGTCTTTGCACAAACTATTGGATATAGCACACATTTATCTGGGTTTAACGTTTAAACAATTTTATATGCTTGAACTGTTTTAGTATATCTATAGATTTTATTTTAGGCAATTAGTGATGATTTTAGACAATTAGTGATGATCCAAAATATTTTAAATTGTGTTTAGAAAATAAAGTTTTTACGGGTTTGGAACTACATGGGGGTAAGTGATTAACGTCAAAATGTTCATCTTGAGTTGGAGTAGTGATTAATGACAAAATGTTCATTTTGTGGTGGAGTAACCCTTTAATGTAAAGTGTGACTGAACAAAGAATCAAAACAAAATTTCAAACAATATGTAGGGCATGTTGTAGTCCAGATTTAAATGTAAAAACGTCTGAAAATAAATATCCTAGTAAGTCTAAATATTTAAATATTTGGCGCTGTGATCAGAGTATATGAGCGGAGTGGAGTGGAGTGGTGTGATTTTGACTGGAGCGAGGAGCGGATTTTTTAGTCGGAGCGTTGTGGTTTTCACTCGCTCCAAGAGCGCTCCACCACCACACCATCATGAGTACAATTCATGCCAACGACCCGTAATATGACTGCATATTTAGCAAGAATTCACATGTTAAACATATTTAGCTATAGCTTGATACACATGGATCTCTCAAATCAGAAGGTTATTATGACGGCAATAGCGGAGCAGGAAGTTACAGGCTAGATCTGAAGGAGTTTGTCTGTTCCTTTTACTGAATACTTTCGGGTTAAAGCATGATTTAAAGAGGTACAGCACATTCACACGTAATCGCTTTCGTAATCGCCACTTCGAAACTCTCCTGTTATTTTATTTAAATATAGGCTACGTTATGAACATAACATTTCAAACATACTGAAATACTTTATCAACGGAGCGAAGGCGGAGCGGTGTTTCTGGTATCAGTGAGCGCGGAGTGGAGCGGGAAATTGTGAACCCAGAGCGGAGCTGGAGCGGAGCGATTATTAAATGCTCGGAGCGCAGAGGGGAAATTGTTGCCACTCCACTCCACTCACATATCTGTCTGTGATGAGCACCATAGTGAATACACAAATCTGAATGCCTGTTTAAATCATTTAAATATTTTTCAGAAAGTAGCTGCAGCTGCTTTGTTTCTGGGGTTTCCGGGGTAATGGCTGCATGTCTGCTGTTCAGTGCCACCTGCTGTCAGAGAGTGAATGTGCACTCCACTATTCTCCACTATGCCCTGCCTTCTGAAATGCGTAGATTTTCACAAGGTTCGTCGCTCTTAAAAAGCGAGGTGTGCCACCACATGTGACAACCCCGGGCTGGATGCTGCTTCGTCCACAGTGAAAGCCGATTCAGCAATCCACAGTGCAAAGTTGATGTATTTCCTCAGCGACCAGCACGGATCAGCTGCAGGCATGACGAGGTGGATATTGTCCTCTTTTAGAAGGCCATACGACTATACGACATGGCGGCAGCGGCAACAACAATACTACAACGAGAATAAAAGGTACACCTTTCTTTGCGTGAACATCTGGGAGGCATTATGCAAATCTTCCCACATACTGACGTAGAGATGCGGGGGCATGTTAGAACGAGCCGTTTCAGGGGGGCGTGGACGAGTGTTAAGTTTTATAAAGAATATCTCTCTTTGGAGTTGAGACTTTAGTCTTTGCAACTTCAAAATGAAGCAGTGGGCAGCCATTTAGTGAAGGAAGTCGGGGCCTAATGGTTAGAGAGCCGGACTTGCAATCCAAGGGTTGTGAGTTCGAGTCTCGGGCCGGCAGGAATTGTAGGTAGGGGGAGTGAATGTACAGCGCTCTCTCCACCCTCAATACCACAACTGAGGTGCCCTTGAGCAAGGCACCGAACCCCCAACTGCTCCCTCGGGCGTCGCAGCATAAATGGCTGCCCACTGCTCCGGGTGTATGTTCACGGTGTGTGTGTGTTCACTGCTGTGTGTGTGCACTTTGGATGGGTTAAATGCAGAGCACGAATTCTTAGTATGGGTTACCATACTTGGCTGTATGTCACGTCACGTTACTTTCGTCACTTTATGCTGCAGCACCCAGGGAGCATTTGGGGGTTCGGTGCCTTGCTCCTCAAGTCGTGGTATTGCCGGTCCGAGACTCGACCCACAACCTTAAGGTTAGGAGTCAAACTCTAACCACTAGGCCACGACTTCCCCTACATTAGTCAGAAACCATTAAGTTTTGTTCAGTGCTAGGTTTTGCAAGCTGGTAAATCCTGTCATTACAACAAGCAAGAATTGATGTAGAAAAAAGATTAATTGGGCAGCTTAGAGCGTCACTGATTCGAACGGAACTTTGTAAAATACAGACGAGTAACAGCTTTTTAGTAATTATAAGTAGAACGTTCTTTGTGTGCATTCTAGGCTACAATTCATTCAGAATTTAAATAAATTCACTCAAGGATTCAATCTCCAACAACCATTTACTCAATATTCCCACTTGCCATTTTGTAGCATTTACAACAGTTAACTGAAAGTGGAACAGGTGCCATTTTAATTGGGGAAAATGTTTGTAATTGTGTGTAATTTTTGATCATCAAAGATGAGTTTTAAGGGATAAAATTAATGACCGTAGGGGGACTTTAATATTCCCAACCTGGCAACCATGCACTCACGCTCTCTCTGGGCTGGAAAAAAGAATGTATACTGGAATTTAAAGATCTCAGTACTAGCAATGCAACATTCTGCTCAAATAAAAGAGTCATGCATAAAGTCGGCCTACACGAGGCCGCTTGTGCTATTTGCTGCTACTAAATCTGTGAGCAAACCTTCTAAGAGACACACTGTAATAAATCCAAACATGAATCTTGACCATATTATTTGCGACTGTGGTTGCCAAATAAATGCACTTATGCAACCTCTTATGTACAAAGTAAACATTTTACATAATTTGGACTTAAATTAATATGAGGAATACTGTCTTAGCTTTCAAGAGAAGCTTAAGGTTTTACCCATTTTCATGATGTTAATCAGTTGAAGATTACATATACACTGCCTGTGTATTTTTTCTTTTTCTCTTCTTTTTTTTTTTTAAGAGACATCAAGTATTCGTCCATCTTATAAATTTGCATTTGTGTAGCAGTCTGGATCTGTGGTTTGTCTCATTTGTAACTGAACTGAGTCATTTCAAAAATCTAATGTGAAGACTGATTACAAAGCATTTACCATGCATTACAAGAAGTTGTATTAATGGTAAGTAGTGTTCAATTTATTCTCATTTATGCAGGCCTACTGCATTTTGTATTTATATACTGTATGTAAAATTTATTGTTACTTCAGATGTTATGTTATCTTTAATGTTAACAATTTTCAGGCAGGATAAGCGATATAATGAAATCGTTAAGGTGGGTGTCAGCTGCCAACACAACTAACTGAACCAACACAAAATATTTCTTTACATATGTAATTATGCAGGAAATATTAAACATGAACATATATCTGCTATTATCGGAAATGGATTTGAACATACAAGAAATATTACAATACAAGCCTCTGTTACTACAGTGGGGAAAATATTTATTTGATCCCCTGCTGATTTTGTAAGTTTGCCCACTTACAAAGAAATGAAGGGTCTGCAATTTTTATGGTAGGTTTGTTTTAAATGATAAACAGAATATCAACCAAAAATCCAGAAAAAAGCACATTATATAAAGATTAGAAATTGCTTTGCATTTCATTTATAAAACAACTTTCAAGATCCCCTACCAACCAGCAAGAATTCTAGCTCCCACAGATTATTTGCCCATGTGGAACACAGATTAGTTCTGCCACTTTAAGTTATTCCTAATGTCCGCTCGTTAGGTTTATAAAACACCTGTCCACACAATCTGTATCTTCCATTCCAACCTCTCAAACCACCATGGGCAAGTCCAAAGAGCTGGCAAAGGATGTCAGAGATAAGATTGTAGATCTGCACAAGGCTTGAATGGACTACAAGACAATCAGCAAGAAGCTTGGTGAGGAGACAACTGTTGGTGCGATTATTCGGAAATGGAAGAAATACAAAACAACCATCAATCGGCCTAATGGGGTAAGGATGATCATGAGAAAGGTGAGGGATCAGCCCCAAACTACACGGGAGGAGCTTGTTAATTATATCAAGGCAGTTGGGACAACAGTCACCAAGCAAAACATTGGTAACCCACTACGCTCCAATGGACTGAAATCCTGCAGCCCCCGCAAGGTCCCCCTGCTCAAGGAGGCACATGTACAGGCCCGTTTAAAGTTTGCCAAAGAACATCTAAATGATTCAGAGAAGGCTTGGGAGAAAGTGCTGTGGTCAGATGTGACCAAAATTGAGCTCTTTGGCATTAACTCAACTTGCCCTGTTTGGAGGAAGAGAATTGCTGACTATGACCTCAAGAACATCATCCCTACAATCAAGCAAGAAATCTTAAGGATTTAGAGAGGATCTGTAAAGAGGAGTGGGTCAAAATCCCTCCTGAGATGTGTCATTTTAAGTCATACCAAGTCATTTTGCTTGGGGATCAAATACTTATTTCAATCACTGAAATGCAAATCAATATCTAACCTTTATATAATGTGTTTTTTGGTTGGTATTCTGTCTCTATACGTTAAATAAACCCACCATAAAAATTGCAGACCCTTCATTTCTTTGTAAGTGGGCAAACTTACAAAATTAGAAGGGGATCAAATAAACATTTTCCCCACAGTATATTGCTCTATGCTGAATTGAAATTCAAAACTTACCATGCATCAGTCTGTAATGCATGTTGTCAGCGTTATTTCTCTGAATAAGTTATAATGAATGTATTTTTTATGTCCTGACTGAGCAAGATCTATTTCAGACTCTTAAAGACATCACTAATTCTATGGTGTTTTACTAGCATAAAAGTGTCCATAGGAGTAAAGTGTTATGTATATATTGTTCTATTAAGTTACCTAAACATTTAAATCATTAACTTCTTTAAAATGCATGCTGTTGGAGGGATAGTTCACCCAAAAATGAAAATTCTGTCATTAATTACTCACCCTCAAGTCTTTCCAAACCCGTAAGACCTTTGTTTATCTTCTGAACACAAATTAAGATATTTTTGATGCATTCTGAGAGCTCTTCGACCCTCCCATAGCCAGCAAGGGTACTACCACAATCAAGGTACAGAAATGTAGTAAGGACATCAGTAGTCACACCAGTCTGCTGTGGCTTGCCTCCATTTCGGGGAGTATCACGACGCAATGTGCATGCATTGTTTACATGAAGTGGAAGTGCACACATGCGTCGTGATACTCCCCAAAATGGAGGCAAGCCACAGCAGACTGGATGAGGAGAAGAATTGTTGAACAAAGTTGTTATTTTTGTTTTCTTTGCGCACAAAAAGTATTCTTGTAGCTTTGTAAAATTATGGTTGAACTACTGATGTTACATGGACTATTCTACTTATGTCCTTGCTACGTTTCTGGCCCTTGATCGTGGTAGTACCCTTGCTGTCTATAGGAGGGTCAAAGAGCTTTCAGAATGCATAAAAAATGTCTTAATTTGTGTTCCGAAGATGAACAAAGGTCTCACGGGTTTGGAACGACTTGAGGGTGAGTAATTAATGACAATTTTCTTGAACTATCCCTTTAATGAAATCATTGTTGAAACATTTGCAGTAAGCCTACTGTATGGATAACAATATTAACACAACGTAATTACATAAAAAGTGAGTAACTGTACAAGGCGAATTATTCACATAAAAAGCACAAATCTTTATTCATACTTAAGGATAAGCATTTTTGCCATTTGTAATGCATATGTTGAGGATCCCGTCGATTCAATGTTTATGTTCATCTGATGTTCGCTACTGTAATGAATATGAACGTAACTTTTTAATCTCGATATTAAAAAAACCATTTACATGCTTAGGACATTTGCATTGTAAGAATGCATGGGGATACTTCAGATAAAAAAAAAAAGCTGACTCATTAGGTGATGTTTTCTCATTAAAATCGTACGATTTCCTATTAATTCAGTAGAAAGTTTGGGAATACTAGGGAATGGTTGCATCACGTTTATGACTTCATGAGCAATCATGTTCTCTATTACAGATCAGTGGTTACAACACTTTTAGTTACAAATAAAAATACTATTCTAACTTACCGGATCTCAAAAAGAGGGTCTTCTCTGATCTTGGCAGCCATATCATTAGTAGAGACTGAACTTGTAGGGTTAAATATGGAACCAGGCAGGAGGCCTGTCTCAGCTGATGGTCCGCTCTCAGGTTCCTCATATTGCTGTGTGATCTGCTTGTCGATGGGTCGACCAAGAAGGTACTCCTCCCGAGAGATCTGTCCTGCTGGACCCTGGTACATCCAGTCCAAACGGTCATCTTTCTTCCTGCATTATTGAGAAATCTGATATTACATAACATGTTTAAACCTGTAAGTCTGTTATTATTACTAAATAAATGTCACACACTTTACAGCGCCTGTCTCTTGTGCATATCTGGTAATCTCTTCTCGGGCTCGTTCCTCTTTAAGCTCCTTCTGCAACTCCTCGATCTTCTTTCTCTCGGCCTCATGTTTCTGCTCTGCTTTCCATACTCGCTCGATGTTTTTCAGAGTTTGCGGATGCCAACTCTTTTTCAAGTTCTGGTGATATTTATGGAGATAATACAGATTTTTATGTAAAAAAATAAAAATAAAAAATAAAATAAAACATATCTGGAGTTATTCACTTTTAATGAAAGGTCAGGATTCTTGGGGGAAAAAAGATGTGGAGATAATTATTTATTAAATTACTTCTTGGTTGTTTAGTTGGGGGATACTTATATTGGGCAATAGTAGCGAATTCCAATAGTTTCTGTGCAATAGTGGATCATATTACTGAACTGAGCTGGATGTTGGCATCACTGAATCAATGATGAACTGACTTTAACTGAAAAATTGCCTGTTTTTAGAGCTGCTTTACAGCAGAATTTTGTTTGCATTACAGAAACAATATTTTTCTGCTTAACACAGTAAAGCTTTTTACACATTTGTAGCGTATGAGCAGTTCATTCATTCATTGGTTCTGAATTAATGAATCATGGATCGTTGAATCTAAAACAATGCACATTCCTTGGCTAAAACCCATAGCTTTTAGCCCCTGAACTCAAGCAGGTAAATCAAACTCTCTGCAAGCTGAATGACCGGCCTGGTGCCAGCATGGCTGGGTTTATATTCCTGACCAGGTCATAAAACTTTATGACCCAACTGGGAGAAAAAGAAAAAGCCCAGCTCGCTAGGAATTCTTGTAAGGAAAAAGGAAATTAAATGTATTCTAAATGTATTGACTGTATTTCCTTTTTTTGTGCTTAGATGTCTTCCATATCAAATTGGAGTATCTGCAACTTTATTGTGTGTTAATCAAACTTTAAATGTGTGTAATTCTGCATATGAATGTAACTTGATGTTTCTCCTACCTTTACCTGTCATTCTTGGTATCTGTTTAAAGAGCAGGTCAGATGGGTTTTTGAAAAATATCTCTTTTGCAGTTTATAACGTAGCTATCCTTAAATGAAAACAATCTGCAAAGTTGTTAATCAAAAAAGTGCATGATAAACAAAGTTATTGTCTCTCAAAAGAGAGAGTCGGTTCTGAATCGCCGTAACGAGTCGTTATATTTTCGACTCTTTTGCCTGTACGTCACTGGGTACACATTTGCATAATCCCCGCATGCCCGTGAAATACGAACCGGGTCTGATCTGCCCACAAACACTTTTGCTATTAGTGTGTTTACATCATGTTGAGAAGACGCGGTGTTCAAGGATACCACAGAAATACGATTCGAGCCTTTTGTTGTGTGCTTGTCATTTTATCAAGAACTGCTTCTCTAATCTGGGCTTTTATCTTCGTTGGCTTCTAATCTTCTTAATTTGGACCAAGCTCTCTGAACCACGACCTGTAAGTAGTACGATTGATACATTAGGTGTACATTTTCAATTGAGTGCTCAAAATATAATTTTTTTGTGCCAATATGTGATGTATACCTAGTGCAGCTTTAGGTTTCCAGGTAAAGCACGATATTACTGTCTTACTGAAGTAGTTCTAAAAATTTGCAGTGAACCTAAGAATATGTCGATTATTGTATACTGACGTTGTTCTAATTACTTTGTTTAATAATAAAGAATGTAGTGTAGCACACAGACTTTATAATAATTGTGAAACTGCTGTTTATTGTGCTGCACTGGCAGTTACAGGGTTAATGCGGGAGAGATGAGTGATTTCGGCTGGTGCTCCTGTGATACAACTGTTCTGTGTTCCAAGCGTCTTTTGTCTGTCGTTCTTCAAACATTACAGTAGACATATTTTGGTTTACAAACTGTATTGTTTCATCAGTTAGTCACGTTACCACTCGGCTAACGTATCCACCTAGTGTTCACAGTTTAGCAGCTAAACTTTAGCTGTGGCCACGATTCGCTTGCATAAGTGTTTTTGTATTTTATGTCATTATAAGAACGGATTGATTATATTATTGTTTTATGTAAAGGTGCTTTGTCAATGGTAGCGCTGGCTAACTGGCTCAAGGACTCATCTCTGTGCCAATCACAACAGGTTTGGCCAGCTGACTAATCAGAGCAGAGTATGCTTTAAAAACTGATTAGCTTGCGCCAAACGTGCTTGAAACGAATCATTTCCTAATCATTGGCAAATGACTCTAATATTAAATGTATATTCTGAGAAAATTACAATGTTTTCTGACCTTAGATGCATTTAAACCTGATGTAGGGGACTCCAATACAATATTGAGACACTTTAAAATACCATCTGACCTGCTCTTTAACCGTCTTGTTTTGACCGAACCACTCATACATAGGAAATTACAATAAAATGTATTATTCTGGAATTACCATCTTGCTGGAATATAACTGCTGAATTCTGACAACACCATAACTCACTCGAGTGGGTGTCTCCCCAGAGACAAAGGAACTTTTTCCCGCTTCAGATCGTGGACGTTCATTGGTTGTTCGCGCGAACAGAGGCGTGAACCCAGTCGCTCCATAAGAGACTGACACAGAGAGTTCTCATTGCACTTTGTCCACACTTTGTCTGAGAGAACGTCTGTCACGATGGCTCCTTAGTGAGCTTTCATCTCCGTTTTTCTTGTCTTTTCTTTACTAAGTTTTATTCTCATATTCACCTCTCCCTACACGAGGGAGACGAACTCTGAATCATTTCTTTGGTAACTCCACGTTCGTTGAACCTTTGAAACTTCGCGCGAGTCTGCTCGCCCCGGAAGACACGAGAGAACACGCCCAGCTCCAAAAGATGACACACGCACGCTCATCTTTAGCAGGCACAAAGAGACCCACATGCAAGTATTATTTTCTATAGAGATTTAAACACTGCTTAAGGTTGTCTATTCCCTTTTCAAGGTGATCTGATTCGTTGTTGTCTTTCAAAAGGTTACTGTATGTGATTTTGCCATACTGGGCGAACATTTTGTGATCTCGCCTATTTCTCTCTCTCATCTGTTATCCGTTTTTTTTTTGTATTGTATTTGTTTTTACTGTTTGTATTGTTATACGCATATTTACTCTGTGTGAATCGTAGTTTGATGCATTATTAGTTCAATTATTAAAATCCAATATATATTCATGATTGCTTCTGTCTAAAATGCTCACATCACGAAGTCAATGAAATGTTTGATCTTAGCTACAAAGCTTATTTGTTACTCTTCAGTAACCTAAATTTTATAAGGACAGGAGAATGGTTTCTTGGCCAGAAACTATTTTTCCTGGAATTATAAGAAGTGATAACTTTATTGAAAGTTGATAAGTTAATCTTACGGCCGTTTGCTGGACAAACCACTGTTTGATTTGCATTAATTCCCAGTAAAAGATATCACATTAATTGATATGAAGAATGGAATATTGACATAATGAGTAAATTACAGTGCCTTGTAATGAGTTATTGATAAATACAATTGACCTATTTTTCATCTTCAATAATTTTAATGTAACTGTCACATGAGATATATATATATTAATCATATTCCTGATTAATTAAAATTCCCTATATATCATTTGAGCTAACGTTAATGTACTACCCAGTGCGGTTACACATTTGTATTATATAAAGCGCTATATAAATAAATGTGATATGACTTGACTTGGTACGATGCCCGGGAGCTGACATGGACAGTTCACTTAGTTTTGTCGTGGCCACGACATAACTTGTGGGAACGTGATATGTCGTGGCCACAAGATCATTTTGTCGAGGTAACGTCATCCTTATGTCATGGCCTCGCAATGCTATGTTGTACGGGATCCTTATGTTGAGGGAACAAAATTTTTCTTGTGACCACGAGTTTAATGCGTAAACAAACCTGTGTAACCTAAGCAACCCGGGATTATTAGAGATGAATTCATTGACCCTCTTTGGTCTAATGGGGTTTTGGGGGCCTGGAGAAGTTTTGACATGCCCTGACTTTTGTGCTTTTTTCAATTGCTTATAAACATAAACATGGCTAAAGTCTGAAAACACTGTATTCAGTACAAACTGGGCTACAATAATATGTAAATAGCATGTATGTACATGATTGTGTTTTTGAGAAAACATTTATGCGTGGTTAGTGAAAAACTAAAATTTTGAAGTCACTGAAATAAGGTCATAAAACACATACAGAACATTTGTTCACAAGACTGTCAAACCTGGAGCATGTAGCCTAGAATTTTTGCTTCAAAATGATGTGAAAATCATCTCGTTTACTCACAGAAAACAATAGATTGATTTAAATTTTCAAAAGCGCATGCGAGTTGGCATCAACTATCATGAATATTTGTGTGATTCACACCTGAGAAGACAAAGCCCCGCATAATGAGCTGCATAATGAGCCTTTCAGCCAGGTGTGACAGAGGAAAGAGTTACAAGAAAGAATGTGAGGACAAAATAAACGTATATATTTTTATGTTTGTAGTTTATTTAGAATATATTTAATTATCCCACAAAATAACTTGAGATTCACTTGCAAGTGCAGTTAAACAGTTTATTAGGAACAATCAAAGCTGGCTTTCAAAGCTGAATTTTTTGCATGATTACTCCAGTCACACAATCCTTCAGAAATCCTTCTAATATTCTGATTTGCTACTCAAAAAAAAAAACAAAATTTTTATTATTATTAATGTTGAAAAGAGCTGAGAAAATTTTTCATCATTTTTTTTTTTTATAAATAAAAATAAAAAAAATCATCTAACAAACATCTATATTAATTGTTTTTATCATCACATGTGTGCTAAATAAAAGTTTTTATTTCTATATATACACCGACTCCCAGCTTTTGAATGGTATAGTGTATGTCATATAGAGTAATGATGCTGAAAATTTAGCTTTGATCACAGGAATAAATTAAATTTTAAAATATATTCAAATAGAAAGCAGTTATTTTAAATATTACAAATATTTCACAATATTACTGCTTTGGCAAACTGGTATTGACTGGAATTGTGTAATGTTGAAATATATAAATTAACATCACATAACTAGCATTTCCAAAGTGTACAGTCGTGGCCAAAAGTTTTGAGAATTACATAAATATTAGTTTTCAAAAAGTTTGCTGCTAAACTGCTTTTAGATCTTTGTTTCAGATGTTTCTGTGATGTACTGAAATATAATTACAAGCACTTCATACGTTTCAAAGGCTTTTATCGACAATTACATGACATTTATGCAAAGAGTCAGTATTTGCAGTGTTGGCCCTTCTTTTTCAGGACCTCAGCAATTCGACTCGGCATGCTCTCAATCAACTTCTGGGCCAAATCCTGACTGATAGCAACCCATTCTTTCATAATAACTTCTTGGAGCTTGTCAGAATTAGTGGGTTTTTGCTTGTCCACCCGCCTCTTGAGGATTGACCACAAGTTCTCAATGGGATTAAGATCTGGGGAGTTTCCAGGCCATGGACCCAAAATTTCAACATTCTGGTCCCCGAGCCACTTAGTTATCACTTTTGCCTTATGGCACGGTGCTCCATCGTGCTGGAAAATGCATTGTTCTTCACCAAACTGTTGTTGGGCTGTTGGAAGAAGTTGCTGTTGGAGGGTGTTTTGGTACCATTCTTTATTCATGGCTGTGTTTTTTTGGGCAGAATTGTGAGTGAGCCCACTCCCTTGGATGAGAAGCAACCCCACACATGAACGGTGTCAGGATGCTTTACTGTTGGCATGACACAGGACTGATGGTAGCGCTCACCTTTTCTTCTCCGGACAAGCCTTTTTCCAGATGCCCCAAACAATCGGGAAGGGGCTTCATCGGAGAATATGACTTTGCCCCAGTCCTCAGCAGTCCATTCACTATACTTTCTGCAGAAGATCAATCTGTCCCTGATGTTTTTTTTTGGAGAGAAGTGGCTTCTTTGCTGCCCTTCTTGAAACCAGGCCATCTTCCAAAAGTCTTCGCCTCACTGTGCGTGCAGATGCGCTCACACCTGCTTGCTGCCATTCCTGAGCAAGCTCTGCACTGGTGGCACTCCGATCCCGCAGCTGAATCCTCTTACGGAGACGATCCTGGTGCTTGCTGGACTTTCTTGGATGCCCTGAAGCCTTCTTTACAAGAATTGAACCTCTTTCCTTGAAGTTCTTGATGAACCTATAAATTGTTGATTTGGGTGCAATCTTAGTAGCCACAATATCCTTGCCTGTGAAGCCATTTTTATGCAACGCAATGATGGCTGCACGCGTTTCTTTGCAGGTCACCATGGTTAACAATGGAAGAACAATGATTTCAAGCGTCACCCTCCTTTTAACATGTCAAGTCTGCCATTCTAACCCAATCAGCCTGACATAATGATCTCCAGCCTTGTGCTCGTCAACATTCTCACCTGAGTTAACAAGATGATTACTGAAATGATCTCAGCAGGTCCTTTAATGACAGCAATGAAATGCAGTGGAAAGGTTTTTTTGGGATTAAGTTAATTTCCATGGCAAAGAAGGACTATGCAATTCATCTGATCACTCTTCATAACATTCTGGAGTATATGCAAATTGCTATTATAAAAACTTAAGCAGCAATTTTTCCAATTTCCAATATTTATGTAATTCTCAAAACTTTTGGCCACGACTGTATGTTTATGTGCTCTCAAATATGATAAACTGCATTATTAATATTATTGTGATGGTCACTGATACTAGAAGTACAGTAGAACATTTAGATGATGTAAATGAAATTTCATAATGTAAACTTCATAATCTGAAATCATAAACACAGGCTGATTGCCTCCATGCCACGCCGCATTGAAGCAGTCATTTCTGCAAAAGGATTCCCGACCAAGTATTGAGTGCATAACTGAACATAATTATTTGAAGGTTGACTTTTTTTGTATTAAAAACACTTATTTTATTGGTCGGATGAAATATGCAAATTTTTTGAGATAGGAATTTTGGGTTTTCATGAGCTGTATGCCAAAATCATCAGTATTAAAACAATAAAAGAACTGAAATATTTCAGTTGGTGTGCAATGAATCTAAAATATATGAAAGTTTAATTTTTATCATTACATTATGGAAAATAATTGAACTTTTATCACAATATGCTAATTTTTTGAGAAGGACCTGTATACACACACACATATACATACACATACTTATATATATATATATATATATATATATAAATAAATAAATATATATATAATATATATATATATATATATATATATATATATATATATATATATATACTTAATTTGAACATTTAAACACTTAATTTGAACATTTAGACTTACTCCTGTTTATGATCTCTGCTGGATAAAGCGCTTCATTCTTTTTTCTGAGGAAATCCAAAACTCAAATCCTGAGGTAATCCTCAGCGCATCTTCTTGGGGTGAATTATGTCTTAATCCTCTCAGCGCGAAGCAAACGGTAAAATTAAAAAAAGAACTTGAACAGTCTCACTGCTTTGTTTTCTGTGGTATGGGCTAGGGATGGGGGATATGGGCTTTAAAATGTATCATGATAATTTCTGATATTTATTGCGATAATGATATCAATGACGATAATTTAGGGAATCCTGTTTTTTTTTATTTTTATAGAAAAGTATTATATTTCCTATTTTTACCCAAAATAGGGTGTTGTGAGCAGTAGACACGAGTGTTTAATTCATACTGGAAGCCGGAGGGCGCCCTTGCGCAGAAACTCCACATATGCATAGTAGAAGTAATGCTCCAGGAAATCACTAATATGGACAGAAGTATCCAGTGATCACTGTAGCTGAATAAAACGCAGATAGAGAAATCTTTACTGAGGAAACCTGAAGACAATGACCATGCGATTGCACAAAATACATGGTCTGTGTTCTTCAAGCAATCTTGGGTATTTGTAAAGTGTATTTATAATGCAATGGTAATCGACATAGCCTTTATCACTGTATAGTATGATTTCTGCCTTATTCTGATACGAAAGCACATCTGATCTCAAAAATAAGTTATTTCAAACACTCGACTATGTTAAAGTTAATATGGAGAAAAAGCACGTCAATTAATAATATCTTTGTTGGACAACAGGTTTGTAACCTTCTCATACACATGTAAAACTGTATTGCACACGTGCTACTGTAGTACATTTATTCAAGGCTCAGATCGATTTTTGCCGCACTGTACAGTGTTATCCAAACCTGTTCCAGATTGTAGAAGGAGCTGCTCAATTTCATGTTCGCCTTCCTTCATATCACTGCACACAGTCGCACACAGAAATGTGTCAACAACTAGATATATCATTATTATCGCGGGAAGATTAATTCTTATCGTGGGGAGAATTTTTACCAGTATATCGCAAACGATAAGATATCGCCCATCCCTAGTATGGGCGTTTACACGCCACAAGCTTAACGTGGAACATTTTAATGTCAATAGCGTGGTCGCATTAGATATAATGAAGGGAGACGTGAAAGTAGACACGTGCCGGTATTCGGTAATGCGATATATCGCGGTAATGAATATGCACGATATTGTTATCGTGGGCACTTCCAAATACCGAGAATAATTATATATTACAAATTATTCAAAATTTGGAATACATTTTAAGGTTCTTTATTTTACGATCCTTTATTGTTCATTAACTTACATTAGGGCTTCATTAGTTAAACTGCCAATGAAAAATTCTTCTGAACATTCATTAATCTTAGGTATTCCAATATTTAATAACACATTGTTAAAATCGAAAGTTGCAACTTTGTTATTTAATGAGCTAACATGAGCCAAGACTTGTATTTTTTTAAACAAAGATTAGTAACTTCTGTAGCAAATGTAGCTATTGCTCATTGTGAATGTTAATGCATTAACTAAGGTTAACTAATGAGGTCTTATTGTAAAGTGATACCTATGGGTCTTTAAAGTTCTTTTGCACTTTAATGGGTGTAATTTTTTTTTTACTTTAAATATATTTTTTGTATTGCTTTATTGTATTTAAATGTTCAGTTATTTTTGTTATAAGAAAAAAAGTTATTTAACCTGTTATACTGTATTATGACCACATTTTTAAAACAATTTCAATACTGTGATAATACCGCATACCGTGATAAAACATGATCAATTAATCGTGTCTCTGTGTTGAGTATTTGCTGCGTTACATTTCATTTTAATGATGCGTTTCTAAAAGAAGATCACCGCAGACCGAGGCTGCAGACAGCACAACTTGTTTGTTTTCTTTATTTTGAAAATGCACAAAGTTTTATTGTTATGGGTGTATACAAATAAAAGTAGACCCTTTACAGATTCGATTGATTTATTGCTCTTATCTTACAACTGAAAGTGTAATTTAAGTTCTTTTCAGGGTTATCAGGAGAAAAAGCCTCAACACACATATGCGTGAATCGATTCCAGAGGGTTAATATTTTAGTTTGAATTAAGAATTATATTATTATAGAAATTACTACATTAGAAAATTATTATATTAACCAGAGACCTTGGCTATCGGACTATATAACGTGTGGTAGTCAGCATTCAAATGAAGTCTACCATGAATAAATGTTACATAAAGCCCATAATAAAAAATAGGCCTACAAGAAAACGTTCTTATCCATCCTACAGTCTTGTAAGTTCATTAACTGGATGTCTTTTTCCCATAATATTTGTATATTATTATTATTGGTCATATATTTTTTATTCGTTTATATACATTTTTTCAATGCTGTTTTGTTGTGAAAGCAAAAATACTTTGTTTGGCCTTCCAAAAGAGGACACAACTACAAATCAGTGGTTAAGCTGCATTTACAACACTGTTCCAGAGCAGTTTAACCCAAATATTCATATGTGTGCAGCACATTTTATGGAGGACTGTTTCCTGATCCTGGGAGAGAAGATACAAAATGCCAACTGTTCTGACTCACAGTCTGCAAGTACGTTTACATATGTAAAGGATTTGCCAATGATGATTCAAATGCGAGTTTTGAGCAGTGCAGAGCAGCTCAATTCCAGTCCTCACACCCCCTGCTCGGCACATTTTGTATGTTTCTCTTATGGCTTCAGATGTTTGTTCTATTCAAACTTAAGTGTGTTAAAACACTACAAATTAGCAGAAATCAAGTCATACTCGCAGGGACAGTATTGGAAATACAGGTGCTGGTCATATAATTAGAATATCATCAAAAAGTTGATTTATTTCACTAATTCCATTCAAAAAGTTAAACTTGTATAATATATTCATTCATTACACAGACTGATATATTTCAAATGTTTATTTCTTTTAATTTTGATGATAACTGACAACTAAGGAAAATCCCAAATTCAGTATCTCAGAAAATTTGAATATTGTGAAAAGGTTCAATATTGAAGACACCTGGTGCCACACTCTCATCAGCTAATTAACTCAAAACACCTGCAATGGCCTTTAAATTGTCTCTCAGTCTAGTTCTGTGGGCTACACAATCATGGGGAAGACTGCTGACTTGACAGTTGTCCAAAAAACGACCATTGACACCTTGCACAAGGAGGGCAAGACACAAAAGGTCATTGCAAAAGAGGCTGGCTGTTCACAGAGGTCTGTGTCCAAGCACATTAATAGAGAGGCGAAGGGAAGGAAAAGATGTGGTAGAAAAAAAGTGTACAAGCAATAGGGATAACCGCACCCTGGAGAGGATTGTAAAACAAAACCCATTCAAAAATGCGGGGGAGATTCATAAAGAGTGGACTGCAGCTGGAGTCAGTGCTTCAAGAACCACTACGTACAGACGTATGCAAGACATGGGTTTCAGCCGTTGCATTCCTTGTGTCAAGCCACTCTTGAACAACAGACAGCGTCAGAAGTGTCTTGCCTGGGCTAAAGACAAAAAGGACTGGACTGCTGCTGAGTGGTCCAAAGTTATGTTCTCTGATGAAACTAAATTTTGCATTTCCTTTGGAAACCAGGGTCCCAGAGTCTGGAGCAAGAGAGGAGAGGCACACAATCCACGTTGCTTAAGGTCCAGTGTAAAGTTTCCACAGTCAGTGATGGTTTGGGGTGCCATGTCATCTGCTGGTGTTGGTCCACTGTGTTTTCTGAGGTCCAAGGTCAATGCAGCCGCATACCAGGAAGTTTTAGAGCACTTCATGCTTCCTGCTGCTGACCAACTTTATGGAGATGCAGATTTCATTTTCCAACAGGACTTGGCACCTGCACACAGTGCCAAAGCTACCAGTACCTGGTTTAAGTATCATGGTATCCCTGCTCTCAATTGTCCAGCAAACTCGCATGACCTTAACCCCATAGAAAATCTATGGGGTATGGTGAAGAGGAAGATGCGCTATGCCAGACCCAAGAATGCAGAAAAGCTGAAGGCCACTATCAGAGCAACCTGGGCTGTCATAACACTTGAGCAGTGCCACAGACTGATTGACTCCATGCCACACCGCATTGCTGCAGTAATTCTGGCAAAAGGAGCCCCAACTAAGTATCGAGTGCTGTACATGCTCATACTTTTCATGTTCATAGTTTTCAGTTGGCCAAGATTTCTAAAAATCCTTTCTTTGTATTGGTCTCAAGTAATATTATAATTTTCTGAGATAATGAATTTGGGATTTTCCTTAGTTGTCAGTTATAATCATAAAAATTTAAAGAAATAAACATTTGAAATATATCAGTCTGTGTGTAATGAATGAATATAATATAAAAGTTTCACTTTTTGAATGGAATTAGTGAAATAAATCAACTTTTTGATGATATTCTAATTATATGACCAGCACCTGTATGTTCGCTTCGAACTGGAATCATGGTGGAATATCCTGTGATGTCCACTTCGCAGGGCACTTACATTTGACTAGAACAAACGTCTAAAGCCATAAGAGAAACAAACAAAATGTACAGAGTAGGGGGCGCGAGGACTGGAATTGAGAACCGCTGACTTGTACTGTATTTTTCGCGCTGAGTAAACATAAAACCATGTCTGCGTTTGTGATCAGTGAAACGACAAACAAGCGCTTTTCTACACTGCTCAAAACTCACATTTGTATCATCAGTGGCAAATCCCTAAATATGTAAACTAACTTACAGACTGTGTGTCAGAACAGCCGGCATTGTAGTCTACTCCCCGGATCAGGAAACAGTCCTCCATAAAATGTACTGGACACATCTTAATATTTGGGTTGAACTGTTCTGGACAGTGTTGTAAATCAGTGGGAGACATAAGCCTGAAAAAAGTTTTCATTTTTTACTTCAAATATTAGGCATAAAAAATATTGAGTTGTGTTGTACTGACTCTTGCATTTCCCAAAATATATGTGGTCTTCTAGATTTTGTATTTGAATGTGGATTTATTCACTAATTTGTTGCATTCGTGCCTAAAATTGTCATATGGTGTGACATAAAAGTTATTATATATAAAATGAAAATGGAATATACTCTAAGTAACTAACTTCAACATAAATCGTTATCATTACTATCTTAAGATTAAACATTTCTTTTGTGCAGATTCATTAGATTTTGAAATGGTTTTTCTAAATCATCATGCAAAGTCATCCCTTCTCAGCCTTTCCAGATATTTTAGATTAATTATGTTAAACCCGGTTATAAATCTATGAAAATGCTTGTGACTCTTGCTGATACCATTTCTCTTGTGTTCCATTGACTTTATGATTTATAATTAAGAAAGTATTTTTACTTGCACAATTCTGAATGTCACATCAAATTATATAGTGTCATGCTATATGATGAACTGCACCACTCCACAATTTGTCAATGCAAAAAAAATTATATTATTTGCATTCAACATTAAATTAATTAAATTGAGTTAACATTAATAAGACAAAAAAAAAAAACATACATCGTTTTAAAACTTTTAAAATTACAAGAAACTCAGAAATATGAGTAAATCAAACCATCTCGCTTCAAGAACATTCAACATGAACAATTTAAAATTAGAGGAGAGTGTGTGTTGTAACAACAATTCTTATTGTTAAACAGTAAAAAACAAATCAATTTACAATTAGTTGAATGTTTTAGATTGGAAATTCATAGATATTAGTAAAAACCAGATACAGTAAAAAACATACAGTGTATCATTTGCATATGAATTGTGTCTTTCCCTGTATTTTTTGTCCTCTCTTTACCTGACATTTCTGCCTGACAGACAAAACATCGCATCTTTTAATAGGCAAAACATTGCAAATATGGTGAAACATGGTTAAAATAAGTATAAATTTGAAAAGAAATACATTAATTGTAAAGGTAATTGAATGTTCACTATTACATTCATTGAATATGCTTTGAATAGTTATTTATTTATCATTAAAAAAGGTGTATGTAATATTGTGTGACAAATATATCATATGGTGTGACTGTTTTTCCAAGTCACACCATATGATATATTTGTCACACAATATTATGATACAGTGTCACACCATATGACGTTTTGTTCAGTAAAGCTAATCTCTTGGTTAACTAAAAACAACTAGCTTATACTTAGCATGTAAATTGCCACATGGCAGGAATGATTTTTAAGAATTAATAAGTAAAATTTGTATAAAAGTGTTTTATTTTTATGTAAAAAATGTCACACCATAAGACACAAAACATTGACCACTAGTGAGCACATCAGTGACAGAGCTTTTTAATTAAAAATTAAAAAGCCATAACTCACCTCTTGACCTTGCAAACCACTCCAGAGATGACACTGTAACTTCCTGGTTGAGTGTGGACTTCATCATAATGATGTCCAAATTATTGCCCGTTCAAAATATAAATTGCAGTGTCACACCATATGACGTTCATTTTACGGACAAAATGTATTTGGCCAGAACTTGCTTTAAAATCTTTCTGTGTCTGTTGAAATAGCCTAATTCTGTTACTCAAACTGTAAATCTATCAATTATTTATACTTTGCTGATATATATTGTCATATAAGTAAGGTCACACATATCCCAGACAGTCACACCACATGACAATTTTGATGTTTAGATAAAAATTAGAAGTAGAGGTCTTTATACACCAACTACAGCTATGGTATGCTGTAATCGTATCTTGTCAGAGGAACAACATGAAGATATATATTTTTAACAAATACTCATTTTTGTTAGGTTATGACATCATGGACGGGTAGAACTGCATGTCATATCTCCCACCCAAATACAACTTAACCACTGATTTCTAGTTGTGTCCTCTTTTGGAAGGCCAAACAAAGTAGTTTCACTTTCACAAGGAAACACACAGCGTCTCCACAACATGCTGCCGGCGGCAACAGCAAGAATAAAAGTTATGCCTTCTTTCTTTACGTGAACATTTGGGCGGTGTTGTGCAAATTTGAGGTTGACCGATATTGGATTTTGCCGATACTGATAGCTAGGTTGTACCACACTGGCCGATACCGATTAATTAACTGATAGTTTTTAAAATGGATACTTAAAAAAAAAAAATTAAAAAAAAAATAAAATAGTGCTTTATTTACAAAAAAAAAAATAACAAACAGTAATAATAATAAAAAAAATAATAAAAATAATAATAATAATAATAATAACAGTAATAGTAAATGTTGAAATTACCACACTCTAATAGGGCCCTATGAAATCGGTTTAATTTTTTCCTAAATTCCATTATATTTCCAAATTCTGTTATTTAAATTTTCTGGATTCAGTTTTTTCCATTTTAATTTTACTCCACTCCTTTTTAATAGTTCAATTAAAGTTCATTAATCATAAAGTAAGTCTAATTAAATAAAATCATGAAACTTACACATTTTCAAATACGTTTAATAAAAGTTTAACAAAAATTACATGATTAGGGCCCTATGAAATGTTTTTTTTCTCACCATATTTTTTTTTTATTGTTACCAAATTCTGTTTTAGCATGTCTAATTATTTGAATGCATAAAACAACTTTATTTATTTTTACTTAAAGAAGCCTAATGATTTCTCCCCTCAAAAGTTCTGTGTGTATTTACATTTTTCTGGTTATCAAATCAAGGCATGAAACATTAATTTTATTGGTCTTTTAATTACTTAAAATTAAGCAAACTTTTTTTGGCAAACAAAGGGGATTTACTATTAAAATTAAAACATGGAAGAAATGTGTGATTATTCCTTAAAAATAATGCTCGTTGACGGGTTGCAAAATAAAAGAATACCTTTACAATTCTGTGCATGTGATATGATACTTTTGCTCAAATCAAATGGTCAAATGCTCATGAAGTGACTCTCAGAGCAGTTCTGGAGATGTTCTTCATGTGTTTTCGTCCTCATTTAGTGAGACGGCAGACGCTGAAATCTTGGCGAACGTAACACTCGCTAAACTGTGAATTCTGTTTATGAATGGATTCCGCGATTCCATCCGCGTTTTCTGCATCGCGGAAAACATAGGGCCCTACAATTACACCAGCACAATGTTTACTCTCGCACTTTAACTGCTTCTATTATTGAGCACTTAATGATTGTCTAATCCAGGGGTTCTCAACCTTTTGCAAGCTGGACCCCCCCAAAGCTGGTTCATTGCAGTTGGGGCCCCAGCGCGTAACTCTTTGCATTGGCAAATCATGACATTTTTACAGTGAAAAACAAAACTTGGAGATATTGCTGTTACAACAATTTATTGTTATTTATTTATTAACAACATAAATGTATTTAAACATGTTTGTGTGCGCATGCGTGCATTTCACAAAAACTAAAGGAAAGCTTTAACTGTAGCCTATATTCTGACTAGTTTATTCGTTCATATATATATATATATATATATATATATATTATATATATGAACGAAATAAGCTAGTCAGAATATAGGCTACAGTTAAAGCTTTCCTTTAGTTTTCCTTTTAGTCATAAACATTTATTCAGATGGTTCGATTTTCTGCATTTTTCGCATCCGTAGCAAATATTTTGAGGGGTGTTTTTGACAATTGAGAGCCACCAAATGACGAATATAAAAAAACAAATACAACAGTTTCAGACTCAGTCAGGGTGCAAGGACTTTAAACTTTTGAGGCTTGCGCAGCTTCGAGGAGAAATCAAACAAATGAGCGCCGTTTTCTAAAGTCTATGAGCACAGCACACACAAATAAACTAAACTGACATACTGCAGTTAAATTTCAAAATGTGGTTTTATATTTATAACATTTGAATACAGTTCAGCAACATACATCACACGACCTGACGACCAAGAGA
This sequence comes from Cyprinus carpio, assembly GCF_018340385.1. Classification (NCBI taxonomy): domain Eukaryota; kingdom Metazoa; phylum Chordata; class Actinopteri; order Cypriniformes; family Cyprinidae; genus Cyprinus; species Cyprinus carpio. The sequence goes on from NC_056573.1 coordinate 8,019,025, forward strand.
GCTGACAATTGACCATCACTTAATTTACCATCACCTCGCGATTGAAAATGTGAAACTATCAGCCATCTCCACCAAGGGACGAAACACGAAAAACTATTGGCATGGATTTTTGCCGATAACCGATTGTTCCAGCAATCAACTACCGGTCCCAATTAATCGGCAAAACCGATAAATCGGTCGATCTCTAGTGCAAATCTTCCCACATCGTGACGTAGACATGTGAGGGCATGTTTAAATGAGCCATTTTAGGAGGGCGTGGTTGACTTAACTTTCATAAAGAATATCTCCTTGGATTTGAGACTTTAGTCTTTGCAATTTTACAGATCTTTATGCACCAAGTGCATGTAACACTCCAAAGAGAAAAGAAAAATTGAAATCGCATCATATGACCCCTTTAAACTAGTTTAAATCACTGAGTCATGTGTGTTCATCGCTGAATTCAAGGGGACATTCTAAAATGTGTAACGTGAAAAGTGCTTAACGTGGCTTAAAATGCGTAAACAACCACCACGGAAACCCACATTTTTGTCAAACCTTACTTAATAATAAGTAATAAACACTAACTACTGTGAAAAGAACGAGCCCTTACTCCACAGATAAAGTGAATAATATCACGTCAGTGTTTTCCACAGCCTTACATTCTATTTGTGGCGGCACCGCTCCCATATGCAAATTCATTTTCTCTCAGCAGAGGGAGCTTTAAGCGCGGGAGAGATAAAGGTTTCTCCGGTAATGGCTGTATACAAAGAAGCTCTAATCTCACAAACGCTGCTGTAACAGGCATTACAGGCAAGATTAAATTAAATTTCCATCGAAAATTTTCTGAAAACAGTCTGTTTCCTTCTGAAATACAATGATATAAAAACATCCGCTCTGGTTTTTGATTTTTAAATGTGCAGTGCTCATGTTTATTCAACAAATAAATTAATGTATGGGAAACCCTGCACGTTAAGCATTTTCTCCCCCATAGAAGTCCATTATAAGAAAATACCTTGAAGTTAAAAAATACCTTAAACCTTTTGTCATTATTCACTTACCCCCATGTCGTTCCAAACACGTAAAAGCTTTGTTCATCTACGGAAAACAATTTAAGATATTTTGGAGGAAAACCGGTAGGCTTGAGACTGTCCCATAGACTTCCAAGTAAGTAACACTGTCAAGGTCCAGGAAAGTATGAAAAGCATCATCAGAACAGTCCATCTGTCCTCTGTGAAGACATTCATATTAGTATTGTAATCCACAAGGATATGTTTTTTACGATTATTTACGCTTTGGTTTGAAACAAAACAGAACATCAGAGCAGCGCAGCTGACACAGAAGAGCATATGCCACCTGCGTTCTGCTCAGATTTGCCAAAATGGCACTACACTGACTTGGAGAGACACAGAGGAGAGGAATTGTTGAATAAAGTCTTTATTTTTGTTTTCTTTGTGTACAAGAAGTATTCTTGACGCTTCATAATGTTATGGTTGAATCACTGATGGCAGATGGACTATTCTGACGATGCTTATCATCATACGACCATGAACGCAGCTTTTACGGGTTTGGAATGACATGGGGGTAAGTGATTAATGACAATTTTCAATTTGCTGTGGAGTAACCCTTTAACCTGTCTTTACTTTCATGCTTATTACAAAATTAAACTAAAAATTACAAAGTTCACAGTTCGTTGATGCGTCCATGTTAATCCGCTTCCTTATAATGGACTTCAGTAGGGCTGGGCGATATGGCTGAAAACTGTATCACGATATAAGTGTTTCATATCGGTCGATATCGATAATTATTGATATTTTGATTCATAGGTGTGATTGGTAAAGGACAAAAAAGCAGGAAAATATAAGGCGCACCTGTCATGACGCGGCGACAGCACATGTGATTATCCCGGTAGTTAGGACATCGCCCAAGATTTGTGTCAACACAGAAAACATTTCATCACTGGATAGGTTTTGTTCGTTTATTTAAAGTGTGGTTTATGTCAGCTGAATGTGCGGCATGCTAGCTCTACAGGCTAGTTTTCAAGGAGTTTGTTGGTTCCTTTTACTGAATATTTTCAGGTTAAAGCATGATTTAAACAGGTACAGCACATTCACACGCAACTGCTTTCGCAATAATGCATTCAAACTAATTTAATCTTATAGTGTTACTTCATCTGTATCTGATTTTGAATGAGCAGAAATCTGTAAGAAATGCATCGATCTGTAGATAAAATAACTGACGAAACTATACTGTTATTTTCATCACAAACAAAATTTGCACAGCAGAAAGCAGCAATTATACATTTTAATACTGACAACCATGTTATTAGTTTGGCATGTGGTAGGAAAAAAAGTGCACATAACATAATAACCCAATCCAAAACTAAACTCTACTTATATTTTTTTATAATAATAATTATAATAAAATATACTACATTAACATAACATTTCAAACATACTGAAATACTTTATCCACAGAGCGAAGGCAGAGCGGTGTTTCTAGTATCAGTGAGCGCGGAGTGGAGCGGGAGAAATTGTGAACCCGGAGCAGAGTGATTATTAAATGCTCTGAGCACAGATGGGAAATTGTTGCCGCTCCACTCCACTCACATACTCTGCTCCCTGCAAGTTTTTATCTCCCGCTCTGCTCCATCAGAGGGCACGCGTTAATAAAGATCACACTACAGCCACGGCCAGACTCGAGGGGAGCTGCTTAATTTATGTAAAAATAAATAAATAAATAAATAAATACCAACAAAAAAAATTGCATTAACTATTCAGTAAGAAAGCAAATTATGATTCAAGCTAATTGCATTTTCAAGGATTTCAAGCACCCGTACAAACTCTGTTACAAGCTCTTGGTGCATAAGGAAGATCTGTAAAGTTGCAAAGGCTAAAGTCTTAAACCCAAAGAGATATTCTTTATAAAAGTTAAGACTTGTCCACACTCTCCTAAAACGCCTCGTTTAAACACTCCCCCACGTCTACGTCATGTTCCATGAGGTGGGTTATGTACCTCAAACACATTGCATTACATAAGTATCAATCTTTTATTATACTATTTGGTAGAATAAAATCAATTTCTTTACAGCCCACTAGATGGTGGTGATGAGTTTTTTCTGGTGAGGTCAGCTGGGTCACCTTCTGCATGCAATAAGTAAAATAAAGATCTCAGTATTGCGGAAAGTTATCAGGAAAGCCCCGTCCACGTTTGAATCGGATGCAAGATTTCTTTTAATTTAACAGTAAGTTACTTTCAATTGCCCCAAATGCTGAAGGGTCTGCACTAAAGCTGCATGATAAATCGAATGCAATTGTCATGAATGTGATTCTCAGTGAACTACGGCTCTGTGTGGTAAATGCTGTTCCATCTGAAAGCATGTGCGTTATTGAAAAGCACCACATTTAATAACATCGTTTTACTCCAAAATCACTTCATAACATCAGTAGAATATTTAAAATAAATCCTTCTGTGGGATGATGTGCCTTCTTACACAGAATAAGGCACCCAACTTATTTCATAGCATCCTAAGCAGTGATAAAGGCTATGCTGATTAGCATTGCATTATTATATACTTTATTATAATAAAACTTATAATAAGGAGAACTCTGATAAACCATAGGGTAAATGTACCTATTAAGCTCACCAAAATCTACATTGACACATTTTTAGTGCACAAGATATTGGTTTCAGTACAAAAAGTTATGTTAAAATAAAATATTAATCTCTCACACAAAAATATTTAATTTTATTTTAAATGACAAAAGCATTTCAATTAAGATGCAAAAAGTTTGGCTATGCTTAATGGGTACGTTTGTAACCTTTAAGCACACCCCTGTTCCCATTAAGCTTACATCATGTTTTACTAAAAATTCTTGTTTATTTTAAACAAACTTCATAAAGAAAAATAAAATTTTTGTACAAAGTTAATCACAAAAAAACAACAAAAATCAAGCAGCAAGTCATTCAATCTGATCAGTTATGGCGCTTTTCCACTGCGTGGTACGACTCTGCACAGCTTAGTACGGTACGGTACTGTACGGCTCGGCTTGGCACGGTTTGCGTTTCCACTGTAGTTTAGTATCGCTTTAGATAATGGGTTTAGTTTAAACATGGATATCAACGTGTGCTATTCAGGTCTCACCTGTCCGCGCCACAGACTGTATAAAAACATGGATGTAGTGTCTGTGACGTCAACCGTAGAGTGTTTTTAAAGCACAAAGTGGGCAGAGCAGGCCGTCGCCATCTTGCCAGCGCGTCACCGTGCGCAGGGCTCTAAATTAACTTTTTGCACTGGTGCGCCCAAACTTTTGACCGCAGTTTTACAAGGTCACTTTTTTTTTTTTTTTTTTAAATCACTATCCATACAGGCAATATTGACTTTTAAATGATTAACAAACAATCTGGTCAACAAAGTTCTTTATTTGAAGCACAATTCTACAAGAAAGGTAACTGAAAAACTAAAAGTGTTGGTGCTTAAAGTGCTTCCCTGAGCTGAAATTTAAACTTAAACATCTCAAGATAAATGAAATAAAAAGAAAATCTAAATTAAGTGTTTTAAGGGCTTCAAATTGAACATCTCATGGCTCAATGTCTTATGGACTATCCTCCATTGCAGTCACATGCCCCTCGGATGGCCAACTCCTGTAGTTTGGCCTTCTTGATCTTTGGCCTTGGTTAAACTGTAGACAGTAAAAGAAATGGACACAGCGACCTCATTGGAACTCAATTGAGACAAGTGAAGCCCATTTTTAGCGATTTTTAGCACTTCCGTTTCTGACGCGGACTCAAACTAAGCTTGATGACGTCAGCAACCTGTCTGACAGATGTAAATCTTCTAGTAGCTGTGCGTGCAAACTGCCATCGTTAATCTTGCAGAGACGGCGAGCTTGAGCAGGGAGTTCTTTGGCCTGAGTAAGCAGGAGTAAGTATTCTGATTAATTATTTTGTATAGTATTTTAAAATGTAACGCCAGTACGCCATATCTCTTGACGTCTCCCCGATTGCCTGCGAGCTTCTCTTCCTGTCTGTACGGTAATTTCTCTACTGTGCGACAGAGAGTCGAGTGGTTATGACGCAATCGTTAGCCTATTTTTACAAAAAAAACTGTTTCTACGGGGCCATAATGTAACATAGAAGGTAATGGAGCCCTTTATACATTGTCGTGTATCTTTAGAAATAAATAATGGAAGAACGGAGTCTTTAAACGCCTCAGATGTAAAGTTATTCGCTGTCAAAGTGACGCCAAAATGAATGGGAGTCAATGGGATGCTAACGCAAGTGAAGTTCTGCTACAAGATGGCGGCACGCGGCCGACTTCAACTTCCGGTCGACTTCCTTCCCCCCTGATTCTAACGATCTAAACGCAAAGTGTAAATCGCACGGTGCAGGTGCACTCAGGGCGTGTCCAAATCCACTTTTGCTATTTTAACGACGGAAAAACTCGCGCGGCGCGCGGTCTAAACGGGTCTATTCTCTTAATGAGTAATGGGTGTTTTTTGGGCGTAATGTGCAATAAACTAATCAGAGTCTCATCTTCCAACGCAGAGCCAGTTGTGCTCGTGCCATGACGGATTTGCTATTTACACGGCGGAATTTGGCAAGCGCAAAGACAGAACGCATCTCCGGGATGAAACGGCTGCTCGTGTGCGAGCAAATAAATGGCCTAATTCTGATACATGCGATGACTATCCATTATGACATGTAGGCATTTTTATATTTAATAGCCTACAAAAAAATATTATGCATCGCAATCCTTTAATTTTTAATATTTGGCATGTTTGTGTGCTGCTGTGCGTCCATGTGTTTAATAAGCAGCACGCACTAACATGCTCTTTAAATAACAGAAAAAACATCGCGCCAGACCAGGTTTGAGTTGGTCTATGGCGCAGTCTATTTTCAGCCCCTTAAAATAGCAATGCGCCTGAACACACCTATTTTTTAAACCAGCACACCCATGGGCGCACAAATGGGCGCAAATGCATTTCCTAATTAAACGACGTGGCACTGGACGGGAAAATGCGAACGGCGCCGGACTGAAACTAGCAAACACTCGCGCTGCGACTTGCGTCGCATTGCGCCGGGTGTATGATAGGGCCCTCCGTCTTCAGTTCTGTCTTTGCTTTCTCCCTCGAATCAAAATCAACTGATCTTAAAGGTCGGAAGACCGAATCCATGTTCCACGTGGTGCATTCGGAGAATATTTTTGCTGAATTACCGCTGGGTGTGAATTGCAGTCAAAAAAAAAAAAAAAATGGCTTTATCTTCTCTTACAACTTGTGACAAGCATTCAGCACATGCAGCTGACATAACTTTAAATAAACGCGAAAAAAAAAAAAAAAAATTCTATCCAGTTATGAAGTGTTTTTGTGTGTGTGTGTGTGTGTTGACAAATCTTTCGTGATGTCCTAACAGCCAGGATTCCTACACAACACGTCCGCTAAAGTCCGATTCGTGACCTAATGACTCCTTTGAGCCGATTCATTATAATGAATGGTTAAAGCAATCGGTCTGCCCGTCAGTGTCTGAATCGGTGTATAACAAATCATTACTTCTTAGAAGAACATACACATCTGAAATGAGAAAGTAAGTGTGCTTAACCCATTTAGCAAGAGTGTTTAGTAAAATTTAGCCTTAATAATCCACAGTATATATAGGCCTCTGCCAATGTGTAGTAAATTGCCTATAAAATCATTTAAAGTTAGACCGGAGTGAGATGAAACTAGATCAAAGCACAAAGCAAGCTGTTGCTAGCTAGCTGCTAATTTTATTAAATTTTATATGGTAAAAAAATTACACTATTACACCTTTTAACGCTAAATTTTTAATGCTACTTTTTAATTGATATGATTACACTAAAATAATTATCAGGTCTATCAAAAAAGGATTTTATCTTTCAAAACCATGAAAGCCAGTCGTGGAAAAATCACAGCTTTATTTGCAAAGAGGGCAAGAAAGGATGACAGTGAGAGTGACAGGTAATATCTGTGTCTGATAATTGCATAATTTGTAAATAGATAAAATTGTGATACCTTTGACATTTCAAATATACTTTGGTCTCGATGATGTTTACATGTAAAATAAGTTGTAATCGCTTTCTTTTACTATCTAGCCTGACAGTGATCGTTTTTTTTCATGAAAAAATAGGAAAAAAAAAAAAAAAAAAAAAAAAAAAAACATCACAAATTGTTTCTTATTGTAATTATGTTTCTTATTGTATTTATTTTAAATTTAACATTTATTGTCAATATTGGGCTTGCGGATCATGTGGGTACTAGGGTACTCTTTGCTGTGTGTGGATGACCATGTCGGTCAGCCACCACCGAAGACCAATTTTGACCCAGGAAAAACCCTGGGTTATGACGCAATCGTTAGCCTATTTTTACAAAAACTGTTTCTACGGGGCCATAATGTAACATAGAAGGTAATGGAGCCCTTTATACATTGTCGTGTATCTTTAGAAATAAATAATGGACAAATGGAGTCTTTTAACGCCTCAGATGTAAAGTTATTCGCTGTCGAAGTGACGCCAAAATGAATGGGAGTCAATGGGATGCTATAGCAAGTGAAGTTCTGTTACAAGATGGCGGCACGCGGCCGACTTCAACTTCCGGTTGACTTCTATCCCCCCTGGGTTAAACCAGCTGGCCACACTCTCTCTAGTATTAAAATCTTCCAGACTTGGCCCCTCTACACTGATTTTTATCAGATCTTCCACTGTGTCTAAATGAAGGGATGCTCTCGTGTCTGATCTGAACAGCTAAACAGTCCCTAAACAGCTTATACTACTGTCTCAGCTATTAAAATAGTTCAGTTTTGTATGTAATAGCAAAGAGATTATGTTTCATTTCGTTTTTTTATTAAGTTAATTTAGAAAAACGCCTGGAGCATTTTTTGTTTGTTAAATATAAGATTTAGCTTTTTTTTTTTTTTAAAGTAATGACCAAGTGGCCATGATAAATATATCTATAGAAAGCTTTAAATGATAACTTAATGAAATAAAACAAATATAAAACAAAATCTCTTTCATTATAATAATAATCCGTAAATATGCATTTCTCTCTAAAGGCGCGTCTAATGAGATGGCGAGTCAGGATCAGCAACTTCACCCTTGCGACTCAGAAAACACTAGTTTATTAGTAAATGATTCAAATATCTCCTTACTATTTCCCCCGTCATTACTTTTGCCAGTGCTTTGCGGCAAGCATTCACAAGAGTTCTAACAGTTCGGACATCGCGTGAATCAGAGGTTAAAAAAAGATATCGTTTTGTCCGATCGTTTTGTCTTTACACATCAATGTATTGTTACGAGCCACAGGGTTTAATTTAGATTTTTCTGTGCATTTTTTTCTCTCTCTCATAGATTCAGTTACCATTGCCAAGCATTGTACGGCTGAGAGACTGCAACGCCTGAAGATAAAAATCATAATTTGTGTTCTACTGAAGAAACAAAGTCACCTACATCTTGGATGCCCTGGGGGTAAGCAGATAAACATCAAATTTAAATTTTTGGGTGAATTATCGCTTTAAATCCTCTGCTTAAACAGCTGCAGTGATGGGCATTTTCTGGATTTCTTCTTCAGGGCATATTTGGAGTTTCAGTGCAAGAGCACCCTCTGGCCAATTTACTACTGATCACACAACCATGCTTCTCTGAAAGATACACGACAAATCGCAGCTTCTGCCTAATAGGGCTGTGCGATATGGACAAAAAAAACCTATCACGATTTTTTGATCAATTTTGCGATTTCGATTTTAATCACGATTTTGACACGTAGATATGCTTTACAGTCATAAATGCATTCAGTATAAATTTGAAACATATTTCCAAAAGAAAACCAATGAGAGCTTTAAAAAGTTGTGACATGTCTCTAGAACAGACATAAGTCAAAATAATCACTAAGTAAAGATGTCAAAAAAAAAATGTTTAGAAATATGGCAAAAAAAATAAAAATAAAAAATCCCGTGTTCAGGGTTTTTTTTATTTTTGCCATGCATTGTCATAGAGCTCATTGTAGCGGTGTCTCAGTTGTTGAAAATGATTTGTTATACATTATACAGGTTCACATGTACTCCGTCTGCAGTGCATATACAGTATGTGTATGCGGTGCAGAAGCAGCAGCGAGAGCGCGTTATTGTAACACGAAAGAACATTAAAATAATGCGCGAGCGCGAATCTTTCCACTCGCACGCAGATTTCCTTTGCTCTGTCACAAAACCAGACACGCGGGCTCAGATACACGCTGCTCTCCTCCGGAGAGTGTGCGCACTTAAAACATGTCTCCTCTCACTCACAACTCTCTCTATGCTCATGCGCTAGATATTCATTCTTTTCGCACCTTTCGATTTCTAATCTTTTCTGTTCACATCTTTTACCGCGTGCAGTGTGAATGATCTGATCCATTAACATGGGCTCGGAAAAAATACGCATCACAGACAGAGTGTGTGAACCTGGAGTTAGGCATATGCCCAGTGTATTCTGTTCTCGCGCTCCACTTAGGTGCGCTGCATTCTGATTGGATCGGATAGCATACTGAGGGAGGTTGGGACCGCGGAAAATCTTGCTATAAAACGATTTAGAAATCGCGCACACTCAAATCGTGATTTTATTACGATTTCGGTTAATCGCACAGCCCTACTGCCTAATCACAATTTAACGCCTTTGCGATTTAATTTTAATTATGCAGCCCTAGTCTGCACAACGTTTTTGTACAAGTTCAAGTTGCATTGTTCAAAATACCTGTAGTAGCACAGCAGTGCATTCCTTTTTACATTTAATTAAGGTGGACTAGATCAGACTGTAATACAAAACTGAGTTTGCCAGGTGCATACAACTTTATGACAGGTTTTCATGAAAGTGTTGGTCAGTTTTTCTGCTTGACAAAAATATTAATCAATAAAAAAATAAAACTGAAGTAAGATTAACAAACTGAGAAATGTTTATTTTTCGTTAAAACAGATGTTGCCAAAGTTTTCCTTTGGGGACATAATTTGAAGTTGGAAAAAGGTAATGAATTACAATATATATTTAAAAAAAAACTAACAAAAAAAAACACGCAGATTATCGCAATATTTAAAATTGCAATAATATTGTATTGTGACACAAGTATCATGATAATATCGTATCGTGAGGCCTCTGGTGATACCCACCCCTAATATTAACCATAGGCCTTGGCTACCGGACTGTACTACGTGCGATAGTCAGCATTCAAATTAAGTCTATCATGAATAAATGTTAAATAATTGCATAATATAAAATAGGCCTACAAGAAACCATTTTTATCCATCCTGCAGTCTTGTAAGTCCATTGACTGATCGTCTTTTCCCCGTAATGTGTGTATAGTTATTACCCTATTATTATTGGTTACATTTTTTTATTCATTTATATTCATTTTTCCCTTAATTTTATTCTCTTAACGTTCTGAATACTTTTGTAATTAATAGCCTACAATAAATTCTCAACATGCCAATAAAACTTTGATTATGCTGACTGGAATTTTTACTGGAATGCAGTTTAAATTTAACATTTAATTTTATTTCAGCTAATTAATAGAATGTAATTATAAATACTATAGTGTTTTGTTGAGGAATTAATCATTCATGTAGTTTCATTTGTAAATGAAAACACAACACGCTCATTTATCATCACACATGGGCATAAATACAAAGTCAAAACTTCATTGGCATAACTGTCAGGCGTTTATTTGCAAAATATATGGTAGGCTAGGAAATACTAGTGTAATTATGCAAAACGTTAACTAGGTAAAGTGATACACAAATTGAAAGGGGAAATAAGCATATATAACAATAAATATTAAAATATAGCTCTAATAAGTTAATGTAATAATAATAATAATAATAATAATAATAATAATAATAATAATATACAAATATTAAATGTTAATAAAAATTATCTTCTCATTATTATTATTATTATATTCAAATATTGTCTAATTGTCTTATTTACTAAACTTACTACTAAACTTGTTTACACTACGAAAAATATTTACACTGGCGAAAAATATTTTTTGTATTACATTAAAATAAAGATAAATTCAATTAGCCTATTCTACTTACAATTGTGTGTGAAGTCGAAATCAACCACAACTTTGCTTTAAAATGCATTGCAAAATCTCCTAACTGGGATCCTGAAAATGACCGGGGGGCCAAGATGGCCCTGTGAATGGGCAGAACATTCGAGCTCTCAGCATCAAACTCAGTTAATTAGGATAAATTAGTCTTCTGAAAGATCTTTCCCATTGAGCAAAACTGTACAGTATTTTGGCATATCTTTTACATATTTACGTTAAAGCAGAACGCCTAAATCTGCACAAAAACAAGTGCTATTAGCAAAGCAGCAAACAGTGATGACAGGGTGACTAACACTGATCATGATTATGAAGATGTGATGATTCATGATTTGGAAAACCAAGAAGAATTTCCCCCACTTCCCATAACACCCAGTAAGCCTCCAATCACCAAAAAAAACTATGCTTTCCCAGTTTAGTGCATACAACTTAAAGTCTGATGAGATAGTTGCTAAATTGGCTCATCTCATCAATACAAGAAGCGATGCACTAGAACAGATGGTTAAAGGTACACAAGGAGAAATTAAGGACTAAGCAGAAAAGCAGGGCTCCATTGAAAGACGTGTAGAGATAAGTGAACAATCTACTCTGACCTGCATGAATCGTGTGGCAGACATGGAGTGTTACAGCAGGAGATGGAACATGAAAGTGCACGGCATCCCAGAAGCGGTGAAGGAGAATGTTCACGAGGAGGTGATTCGTATTTGTCAAGAAGTTTTACCGCAAGAAAGAGAGCAGCTGCCAGCTGCAATTGATGTAGTGCACCGGTTGGGATCCAAGCGTTTGAATGAGTCAAGGCCTCGGGCTGTCATTGTTCGCTTCACTGTGAGGAGATACAGGGAAGCAGTGTGGAAAGCTGCGAAAAACAGCCCGTTTCTTCGAGATCATGGCTTGCGTTTCACTGAAGATTTAACTAAGAAGGACAGAGATTCCAGACAAAGTATGGCCTTTGAATAAAAAGGCATGAGAAGAGGGTAAATCAGCATACTTTTTTGACAGTGTGGAACTGTAAAAGAAACAAGCATGTTGTGGTCCACTTGAAAATGTAGGTTTGTCATTTCATTTTTCTAGTGAAAGTGGCCAACAGAAACTGTACTCTTGCTGCTAATTTGCTTTCAAGGGGAAAACTGCCAATTGAAAGGTTATTGATCAGTTATCCTTGTTCATATTTTTTAAAGGTGCTTATCTCAGCTGAACCTGAGTTTTAGTTTCTTAAATTTATCCAGAGGTTGACTTTATACAGTAAATAGTTTTTTCAATTTGTTCTGTTAATCTGTTAAATTTATCTATTTTCTCTTTTAACACTAGGGAACTGCATAATAATATTAAAATACAAAAAGCTCATTCAGTTAATGATGATAGCAAATTTTGGAATGCTCAGTTTATTCAGTATGGTTTTCCCATGGTACTGAACAATCAGCTGGGGTAATAACACTTAAGAATAGATTAAATGGTGAAGTTGTGCAGTCTGTAAGTGATCCTGAAGGTCACTTTGTTTGTCTGTTATTCAATTGTAATGATACGTTTATTATTACAGCTAATGTTTATGGGTACAACAGGAAACCAGAGAATGATAGCCTTTTGGGGGCTGCAGGGAACACCTTTAAAGGTTAGTTGGACAAATATCCAAATGCTTATATAATAATGGGAGGGGATTTTAACATCATTCAGGACTATGCTACAGAAATGGCCACCAGGTCAATCAAATTCATCAAATTTTATGGATAAATTTAATCTAAAAGATATCTGGAAAGTTAAACACCCTAATGTCATAGCCTTCACATGGAGTAATAAGTCAGGCTCTAATCCATCCAGAATAGACTATTGGTTAATTTCTGCAAGTTTTGATAAAGATATTTTACCTACTCCTTTAACAGATCATAAAGCCATCTATATAAATGTAAACCTGCACTCCAAAAACCATAATGCAAATATTTCATATTGGAAACTTAAAGGGATAGTTCACCCAAAAATGAAAATTATGTCATTAATGACTCACCCTCATGTCGTTCCAAACCCGTGAGACCTCCGTTCATCTTTGGAACACAGTATAACATATTTTAGATTTAGTCCGAGAGCTTTCTGTTCCTCCATTGAAAATGTATGTATGGTATACTGTCCACGTCCAGAAAGGTAATAAAAACAAATCAAAGTAGTCCATGTGTTTATCTTCAATTCTCTCTTCACAGCAGTTCAGTCAGTGTACTGTCTGAGTAAATGAATTACTCCCGGATATTGGTTTATTTGAACTCAGAGGGAGTGTCAGCCATGTTAAAAAAGCTAACAGCTTAAGTCATTTGTGGATTAATGCTTATTGTAGACGCAAACCCTTTCAAATGATTCAGTTCGATTTGGTGAACTGGTTCAAGAAGATCCGGTTACATCGAGTGATTCGTTCGCGAACCGGATATCACTAAACTAGTGTTGTGAACGCGCTAATAACAGACCCGGGAGAGAAGACAATGCTGAATAAAAGTCGTAGTTTTTTTATATTTTTGGACCAAAATGTATTTTCGATGCTTCAAAAAATTCTAACGGACCCTCTGATGTCACATGAACTACTTTGAAGATGTTTTTATTACCTTTCTGGACGTGGACAGTATACCGTACATACATTTTCAATGGAGGAACAGAAAGCTCTCGGACTAAATCTAAAATATCTTATACTGTGTTCCGAAGATGAATGGAGGTCTCACGGGTTTGGAACGACATGAGGGTGAGTCATTAATGACATAATCTTCATTTTTGGGTGAACTATCCCTTTAATTCCCTCTTGTTGCATAATGAGGTCCAAATGAAAGTTAAAGATTTGATTTGTAGGTTTTGGTTTAAAGCTAAATTGGAAAATGCCTTTGGGGAAAATGAAATTGGCAAATATATGAGAAAGTGTGGTTCCTTTATGGCCAAAATTAAAAGAGCTGAAGAAATTAGAATAATAATAAGAATAATAAATGTCTCTGTTTTAGAGGATGAAAAACTAGAAATGGCTGAGTTATCAATTAAACTAGATGATTTGTATAAGAAAAAAGCTGAAGGTGTCTTTATTCGTTCCAGAAAAAAAGTAACTTGTTGTGGCAGGGGAACAAAATTCACAATTTTTTTTTAATTTAGAAAAGCAGAATTTTGTTTATAATACCATTACTCTCAGGTGTCAGCCGATGCCTTTTTGAATTAGTTGCAGATTAAACCTATTAAAGGGCTACTCTACTCACCCTAAAATGAAAATTGTGTCATTAATCACTTACCCCCATGTTGTTCCAAACCCGTAAAAGCTCTGTTCGACTTCGGAACACAATTTAAGATATTTTGGATGAAATCCTGGAGACTTGAGACTGTCCTATAGACTGCCAAGTAAATAACAGTGTCAAGGTACATAAAAGGTATGAAAGTCGTCGTCAGAATTAGAGGTCGACCGATATATCGGTCAGCCGATATATCGGGCCGATATTTGTCATTTTTTAATATATCGGCATCGGCCGATATCCGTGTTTAGTAGCGCCGATTTAAATTCAGGCACGTCGGCAGGCAGCCCCGTGTTATTGGTGTGGTGGAAAGTGCTGCTGCCGCATGTGAAGGACCCCAAGCCAAAACTTTTGGAAGATTCAACAACAGTCCTGGGAGATAAAGGTAGTCAGAGAATTTCACTCTGTAAATGGGGTGGAGTAGGTGGCAGCTCTCACAAACACTGCAGCGTGATTGAGGGCTCCGTTACTCCGCCCCGCTCACAGACAGCACTGTGCTCGGAGAGACAGCTGTCCTGGAGGAGTCCAGAACGGTGAATGATTTGTTCGGAAGCATGGTTTGATGCAGACAATAGCCAGGTTTCCATCCAACTCATTTGCATTTAGGGATGTCAATATTTGATCATTTCCATGATCGATCGACGTTTAAATTAACAATCAATGAATAAGCTTAATGCTGCAAAATGCGTCTGCAGCGGTATTATTATTATGTGCAAAAAGCCACTCTGAAAAAAAAGCTTTCTCACCCGAATTAAAGGGGTTTTAGTCTGAATAAAATGCTAGTAGCAGGACTGTAAAATGAATAGATGTGATTATGATCATTTGATAAAATGAAGAGAGCGCGCTGTACATTTGAGATCATTTTACTTTGTTGACTGTTTTCCGTCAAGGAGACCGCTGAATGCGCCTCTTTAAATGGTTTCGTGGTGCTCGTTGTTGTATTTTAAAACACAATTGCAATGTTTTCAAATGACACTATAGTATTAAAAATAAAATTATCCCTAACTGTGGCGCTTGTGGCTGTGCTGCGCAGTCAGTGAACCGCTTTTTTCACATTAAACATTTTATGCGAGTATTAATGACCAGTACTTTATTTGATCCGGTTCTGCAAAATGTTCGATTTTGAATTTTTGCATTCCGGTAGGCCTATTTGTTTTAAAAAATCCGGCATTTACAGTGCATTAGATCGTGACAGTGGGTGTGTGCGTACAGACGAGGACGAGCGCGCGCGGGTTTGGCTAGATGTGTTTGGAGGTTATTAGTCACGTCTCGTTCTGCACATATCCAAACGTTTCCATATTCGCAATGTATCTGAATGTTAAACTATAATATTTTTTATTTTTTTAATGTAAACTAGACGGATAAGATCATCCTCTTCACATCCTCACGTCCTTGATATAACAGCAGAGTGGACCGGTATACTACGGTCTATTTAAACTGATCAGTGTAACCTTTTATATGTTTGGTTGACTGTACTTAATCTTAATAATGAAACACAAATGTTGCTGGTTGTTAGTGTGTTTGCAGCACTACTATTATTTTTTTTATATATATTTTATTTTTTATATATGTTTTATTTTTTATATATGTTTTATTTAAATGTATATTTAAGTTTACATTTATGTTCCAACAAACTTGAAAAATTCTGCTTGATAAATGCTCAAACTTTTATGTAAATGATTGACATATATATTATATATATATACACACACATTATATATATATATATATATATATATATATATATATATATATATATATATATATATATATATATAATATAGTTATTTTTTATTTTTTTTTTTTTTTTTACCTGTTTTATACATTTAATACTTGGTCAGTTTATTGATTTGTTTGGTTAACTTTAGATAATTTTTTTTTTATTTGTAATACCGTGCAGTGCACAAAATTAAGATTCGAGAGCTGGTTCAAGTCAGTGCTCAATAAATGATGATAAGTTTAGAAATGTTGTGCATCCACTTATTATTAGTCTGACATTTTAGCACTCAAATGAGGGGGAAAACTTCAAGATATCGGCCCTAAAAATCGGCATCACATATCGGCCATCGGCTGACCCTGACCTCTAAACATCGGCATCGGCTATAGAAAATCAGACGTGCAATATGGGTTATATGAAGCGATGGGAACACTTTTTGTAAGTAAAGAAAACAAAAATAACGACTTTATTCAATAATTCCTTTATCAACAGTCTCCTCTATGTCACTCCATATCACCGTGCTGCTTATGGCGCGGAGGACACAGAAGAGCATACACAGCACGATGATATGGAGTCGACCATGGCAGTCTATGGGACAGTCTCATGCCTCCAGGTTTTTATCCAAAATATCTTAAATTATGTTCCAAAGACAAACGGAGCTTTTACAGGTTTGGAACAACATGGGGGTAAGTGATTAATGACAAACTTTTCATTTTGGGGTGGAGTAACCCTTTAATAGAACTGAAAAGGAACTTTGTGATAGACCTGTTACAATTTGCGAGCTAATGGATGCAATTAATCATTTGAAAAATTCCAAATCACCAGGTACTGATGGCTTGACATCAGAGTTCTATAAATTATTCTCCAAGGAATTGGCTCCCTTACTTTTTTTTTTTAAAAGAAAAAAACCTCCCTTTTGGTTTTTGTTGAAAGCAAAACCCACTTTAACACAAGGTTTAATTGTATTGCTTCCCAAACCAAATAAAGACAGACAGTATATATTGATAACTGGCGCCCTATTTGTTTATCGAATAATGGTTATAAACTGTTGGCCCGAACTTTAGCTAGGAAATTGAAAACAACTTTGGATTCAGTAATTGATGAATCACAATCAGGATTCATGAAAAATCAACACATAAATGATATAGGATTAGTTTTGGACATTTTGGACTATTCAGATCTGATTAATGACAATGGTTTTATATTATTTTGATACTATACGATTTTTTATGAAACAAAGAAATTAAAACGGTGAAAGTTTGTAAACGCTTTAATATTTTTAGATATAGTTGTATACAGTTGTATACAGCCCCCCCCACCCCCCGTGTCAAATTGTTTATTTCATGTATAATGTTTACAGTTTATATAATGTATAGCGTTTGTCATAAACATGTAATTTGATCACATGATCACAAACGGAAACACTTCCGTTAAGTAACCATCGCATGTTCCCGGAGATTCGGCAAGATGGCGGAACGGGCAAGCAGCACTTTCTGAGCTCTCGTTCACCTGCCACGGAATTTTTACTTCAAAATAAATGTGATTAGTTTTAAGGTTAAAAACAGTAAACTGGACTTTTAAATAAGGGTTTGAAACACTTTATTCCAGACTTTTAAAGCCCAATCGAAGTTTTAACCGAAATGCCAAACGGAAAGTCAGACGTTAGATCAGCCGCTACCTCAGGCCAAGCAAACACGGGCCATGGTTACGCGCAGATGGATGTAACCACCATTGGTGGGACAAAGAGAAAAAAAGTTCCCCTCCAACTCCAACGAAAGGTGCAGTGCCACCTTCGAAGGTAAAAACCTCTCAGGATTCTTCTGAAGTGCCAAACGCGTCCCTTGTTGAAGCTATAGAAAAGCTCACCTGCAGAATTGACCGCTTCGGTGACCAGCTGAGAGAAAATTCTGTCATGGTGGCTAATGTTACCAGACTAGTGGAGCTGAATGCCACTGAGATTAAAGAGTGCAAGGTCAAGATTCAAGCGATAGAAAAAGAAATGCCCCATCTCGTAAAGGATAACGAGGAGCTGAAAGAAAAAGTCACGGAGGTGGAGCGTTACAAGAGACGATGGAACCTTAAAATACATGGTTTGAAAGAAAGTCGATGAAAACACCCGAGACTAGTGTTGTCAAAAATATCGATATTTCGATAAATATCGATACTGAAATATCTGAACGGTACCAATACTAATTTCCCGAAGTATCGATACTAGCCGTGCTTTCACTTTCACTTCTCTCCAAAGGTGCGTTGACAACCACCACACGCGCACGCGCACTCGTCTCATTCGCTCTGGTTAGCAAAAGTGAAGTGAATGGAAAGATGGCGAGTGCAACGCCCTCGCGACCGGCTTTGGTTGATAAGGAACACAGCAGGAGTGCTATCTGGAAATATTTTGCATATGAGACAAATGAACATGGAAAGCCGAAGGCCACAAGCAAGACAATATGCAAGAGATGCTACAGAACAGTGCTTACAAAAGGCGCTAACACCACTAATATAGCAAAGCACCTGAGAATTTCTCGAGGTTGGTATTATTATTATACATTACTGACACTCTATCCTCCAATTTGATACTGTTAAGAGCTTTGACACAATCTGTATTGTTAAAAGCACTATATAAATAAAGGTGACTTGACGACTTCATGTCGATCCAGTGAGCACTGTTTTCGCGTGTGATGCACGCACGTTTGCGTTTAAATCTGTTCATCAAATAACGTTAATGTATTAACCAGCTTTTATGACCGATGAGCAATGCATCTGTTACAGTATATTTTAATCTTTGATAACAGTAGGTATTGGGTAATAAAAATATAACGGATCATGTTAGCTCTGGTCCACTGAAAAAATATTAACAAATAGAACTTTGGATTTTAATTAGTACATGTATTAGTGAATGTTAGTTTAAATCAACTTTTAACTTTGATTAACAAATGTTTTGTAAGTATTTTTCATTGCTTATTCATGTTAAACAAATATCTATTACCATTAACCTAAGTTCTTAGATTAGTTCATTCAGTTCATTTTAAAAGTGTGGTCTATGAGACTCGACCTGCAACAAAAACAACACAATCACAACCTACACTACCAGCTGTGTCAATCTCACTCACCTCTGTAGAGAAAATCTACAGCATAAAACTGCAGCAACAGATTCCATTTAATTATTTTGTTTACTAATTTGATACTTGATGCATAAGATTGCACTGATTTTGTTGTTTTTGCTTGAAGTTTAAGTATCTTTTGTTGAGATTGTGATTTGATTTTACTTGGAAATACAAAAGATTGCACTTTTTTTTTTACTTGCACTTTATTGGTTTTTGAATGTATGCAATCTGAGAGACTTTTGAACAAGTGCACTACCTCAGGACATTTTTGTTAATGTAAAATATATGTTCTAGACTTGTTATATTTAGCTTTAAATAAAAAAATGACCCCTTAATATTGTGGCAGTTTTTCTCTCCGTGGTATCGAAAATGGTATCGAATATCGATATTTTTCAAGGTATCGTATCGAAGTTAGAAATTCTAGTATCGTGACAACACTACCCGAGACATTGTCAAGAGTATCCTTTCTAGATTAGCGCCGCAGTGGGACACATCGATAGATTCGGTAGTTGATACTGTGCACCGCATCGGGAGAAAAGAAGGGAGAGACCATCAGGTTATTATCCAGTTCACCATGAGATTCCACTCTGACGCCATCTGGAGGCTGTCCAAAAACTCTAAGGTTTGCAAAGATCTGGGGATTCATTTCAAGCAAGACTTTTGCAAAGCTGACA
This sequence comes from Cyprinus carpio, assembly GCF_018340385.1. Classification (NCBI taxonomy): domain Eukaryota; kingdom Metazoa; phylum Chordata; class Actinopteri; order Cypriniformes; family Cyprinidae; genus Cyprinus; species Cyprinus carpio. The sequence continues at coordinate 8,038,825 of NC_056573.1, forward strand.
GGGAGGCTCGTGCAGCTGCATGGCTGAAGATGGAGCAGGCCAGGGCGGCAGGACAGAATGTGTACTACAGAGGACATGTGGGCTACATCAACGGTAACAGGGTTACTCTGGAATAGACAGGGCTTTGGACAAAAGCATGTCATTTACCTCTCAATAGTGTTGTCACGGTACCAAAATTTCAGTATTCGGTACCAATATCAGTGAAAATCCACGGTTCTCTGTACCAATTTTGGTACCAAAGCAAAACACAAAAATATGCTAATTAAAAAAAAAAAAACTTTTTATCACTAAAAATAAAACCAATGCCATTCTTTATACTTATTTACAATTGTGTTAAGTTTTTCTACAAGTAATATAATTATGAAAAACAGTAAACAAGTTTCACCCAAATTTAATTTGTCTTTTTATTAATGAAATTTAAAAATTTTATTTTTTTGTTAAATAAAGGGGATTTGCTATTAAAATTAAAACCCGGAAGAAATAGTGTGATTTATTTCTTTAAAAAATAAAGTTTAAATAATTTTTTCAACAGTAGCCTAGTAGCAGTATCACATACATTCTACTAAATAATAGTAATATTTCTAGCACAATGCCTTTATGTAAAAATGAACTTTTATTTTGACGTTTTGCAGTGTTTCCCACAGCCTTACACTCTACAGGACCTTCTCAAAAAATTAGCATATTGGATAAAAGTTCATTATTTTCCATAATGTAATGATAAAATTAAACTTTCATATATTTTAGATTCATTGCACACCAACTGAAATATTTCAGGTATTTTATTGTTTTATTGTTTAATGCTGATGATAATACAGCTCATGAAAACCCAAAATTCCTATCTAAAAAAATTAGCATATCATGAAAAGGTTCTTAAACGAGCTATTAACCTAATCATCTGAATCAACTAATTAACTCTAAACACCTGCAAAAGATTCCTGAGGCTTTTAAAAACTCCCAGCCTGGTTCATTACTCAAAACCGCAATCATGGGTAAGACTGCCGACCTGACTGCTGTCCAGAAGGCCATCATTGACACCCTCAAGCGAGAGGGTAAGACACAGAAAGAAATTTCTGAACGAATAGGCTGTTCCCAGAGTGCTGTATCAAGGCACCTAAGTGGGAAGTCTGTGGGAAGGAAAAAGTGTGGCAAAAACGCTGCACAACGAGAAGAGGTGACCGGACCCTGAGGAAGTAGGGCTGGGCGATATATCTAACGATATAATCATGCGCATCTAGTCAGTAAAGCCGGTTCCCTGATTAGCGCTAAATCGCCATCACCTGCTTTCAAATGGAGCGGCATTTAATAGACAGAGCCGTAGATCACTAACAAGCTACGCAATATCGCGTTCATTATCGAAGGCGATACATCTGCGATAATGAACGCGATATAGCGTAGCTTGTCAGTGATCTACGGCTCTGTCTATTAAATGCCGCTCCATTTGGAAGCAGGTGATGGCGATTTAGCACTAATCAGGGAACCGGCTTTACTGACTAGATGCGCATGATTATATCGCTAGATATATCGCCCAGCCCTATGAGGAAGATTGTGGAGAAGGACCGATTCCAGACCTTGGGGGACCTGCGGAAGCAGTGGACTGAGTCTGGAGTATAAACATCCAGAGCCACCGTGCACAGGCGTGTGCAGGAAATGGGCTACAGGAGCCGCATTCCCCAGGTCAAGCCACTTTTGAACCAGAAACAGCGGCAGAAGCGCCTGTTGCTCAGTGGTCCAAAGTACATTTTTCGGATGAAAGCAAATTTCGCATGTCATTCGGAAATCAAGGTGCCAGAATCTGGAGGAAGACTGGGGAGAAGGAAATGCCAAAATGCCTGAAGTCCAGTGTCAAGTACCCACAGTCAGTGATGGTCTGGGGTGCCATGTCAGCTGCTGGTGTTGGTCCACTGTGTTTTATCAAGGGCAGGGTCAATGCAGCTTCATGCTTCCATCTGCTGAAAAGCTTTATGGAGATGAAGATTTCGTTTTTCAGCACGACCTGGCACCTGCTCACAGTGTCAAAACCACTGGTAAATGGTTTACTGACCATGGTATTACTGTGCTCAATTGGCCTGTCAACTCTCCTGACCTGAACCCCATAGAGAATCTGTGGGATATTGTGAAGAGAAAATTGAGACGCAAGACCCAACACTCTGGATGAGCTTAAGGCCGCTATCGAAGCATCCTGGGCCTCCATAACACCTCAGCAGTGCCACAGGCTGATTGCCTCCATGCCACGCCGCATTGAAGCAGTCATTTCTGCAAAAGGATTCCCGACCAAGTATTGAGTGCATAACTGAACAATTATTTGAAGGTTGACTTTTTTTTTCTATTAAAAACACTTCTTTTATTGGTTGGATGAAATATGCAAATTTTTTGAGATAGGAATTTTGGGTTTTCATGAGCTGTATGCCAAAATCATCAGTATTAAAACAATAAAAGACCTGAAATATTTCGGTTGGTGTGCAATGAATCTAAAATATATGAAAGTTTAATTTTTATCATTACATTATGGAAAATAATGAACTTTTATCCAATATGCTAATTTTTTGAGAAGGACCTGTATTTGTGGCGGCACTCCCCCGTCCCAATTTATACATACGCAAAATCATTTTCTGCCAACAGGAGGCGCTTTGAGAGCGGGAGAGATGCAGGATTCTCCGGTAACGGCTGTAAAGCAGCGCTGAGCTCACAAACGCTGCCTTATCAAGCAGTACATGCAAAATTAAATAAATGAAATCGAAAATTTTCTAAATACAGTCGGTTTCCTTCTGAAATACAGTGATATAAAAACACCCGCACCAGTTTTTGATTTTGAAACCTGCAGTGCTCATGTTTATTCAATGAAGTCAAAGCCTTTTGGAAAATCTATTTGTGGGGTCAGTTTTGATATTGTAATAAATCAATGTGTGGAAAACCCTGGGTTGCCGTGAATACCATTAAATTGACACTGGTTTTACTCAAATGAAACGGTAAAATGCTTGTGAAGTGACTCAGAACAGTTCTGGTGATGTTGTTTATGTATTTATGTCCTCATTGAGACGCAGATGCTGAAATTACTGCAAGCATCACGCACTTCAGTCTATGTAGTAAACAAACCCGCACGTCTCGGACATTCATTCATTCACACAGAGACGCGCAGAACATTTACAGATACTGGTCCATATGGAGATTTGATTTGATTAATTTATGCTAACTTTGACAAATTCCGTGACTGTCCATATTAAAATGTAAGTTTCATTTTCATGACTGTATTTTCAGATTCCGTCGCGTTTTCTGCTTCACGGAAATCAAAGCTCTGTATGCGTCAAGAACCGGGTTGACCGGGTACTCGGTACCACCGGTACTTAAAGAAACCTGGTACAGTGACATTTTCATTTTTTTAGTACCGACTTGGTACCGAAGTACCGGGTCTTTTGACAACACTACCTCTCAACGTAACAGATTTAGATTTATACCTCAAGCTCTATATTGATAGGTTTTGTCCTATCCGAAGCGTCTTTCCTGTATAAATATCTGTTGTAGTTAATAGGGTATGTTATCACAATATTGAGTTCTCAGTTTAATAATCACTGTGTTAAGAAGGTGGGGTAAAAAAAAAAAAAAATCCTTAATTTTTCCACGAGTTTAATGCATAAACAAACCCGCGTGACCATAGCAACCTGAGATTATCAGAGATTGATCATATATTTTTATCCATCCCACAGTCCGTTGATCGTGTCTTTTTATGTAATATATGTGCATATAAGGCTTTTATTATTTTATATATATCCAAGTGGATGCTGCACACTGCTGGTGGTTGAGGAGAGACCCCCCACATGATCGTACAACAATACATTATAAAGCGCTATATAAATGCATCATTCATTTATTCATATAGGCTAACCGTATATAATAATTGATAATATTATATTAAATAGGGCTATGTTTTTATATTTATTGTTATGCTTATTTCCCCTTTTAATTTGTGTATTGCTTACCTAATTAACGTTCTTTGTTAAATTAGTGTTTTCATTTACAAATGAAACTAGAGAATTATTCATTTATAATTCTAGTATTTATTATTATAGGGTTATTGTTAAAATCATCCTCTAAAGTGCACTTCCAGTAAAAAAAAATCTTTATTGGCATGTCGGGCTTTTACAGTATAGGCTATTATTTACAAATCTCTTCAGGGCTGCGTTTTCCAAAAGCATTGTTAAAACTAGCAGTAACTCTGAACTAATGTGAACAAAGAACGCTTCTGTGCGCTGGTGTCCTCCCACAGGTTAAGAGATTTTAAACAAACACTGTTAATACACATGCAGTTAACCAAATGAAACAATACACATTTTAATGCTAGAAAAGAGTGCACATCGAAAGAAATAAACAGCAGATGTGCATGGTAACAACTTCTTTAACTTGAGCAAACACTGCTAATACACATATACATTTGTTAATAAAGTTAATAAAACGAAACCATGCACAGGAAAACTGCAGCGCAAGCTCAAACTAGACTGACACGCAAAATAAAATCAGTGTTGCAAATAAAATTGTAGATATGACCATGGAAAATATGTATTGCAAAATCATTGCTTCTCGCACGGTATGATTTATGTTTAGCAATTATTTATTTTTTTTTTGCAAAAAGCAAAATTATTTTCCTCAATACTTTAATTTTTGTTTGCAAAACTTTATTTTCTTTTGCAAAACTTTATTTTTTTGCGTATATATGTGATATTATAATGACTCCATAGAAAACAATATATATTCACTTTTATGGAGGCAGAAAAACAGTTCATTAAGACCCGTGGGATTAAAGATTTAAATGCAAAAGGCACGAGACTGTTTCTGTCTGTGGTGTTTTAATTTTAAATATTTTAACAAGAAAAGTAGACTAATTATTGTGTTTAAATGTTTTGCATATATCATAAACAGCTTATAATACAAACCTAGAAGTAAAATGCATGAATAATGCGTTGTTTATATTTATTGAGTTTAAACTGTCTATAACTATGAAAGATTGTTACTGTTCTGTGATAAAAGACTCAATGCTGAGAAAAAAAATAAAAAATTATATATATATATATATATATATATATATATATGTGTGTATGTGTGGTATATGTATGTGTGTGTGTGTGTGTGTGTGTGTGTGGTGTGTGTTTTTTACATGATATGAAATCAAAACAATGAACAAATGTTGTGTTTGTGGACTAAACAGCTGCGGATCAGTAGCGGACTGCAAACGCGTCCCACTGCAGACGGAGTATGTGTGAAACAGCGTTACAGGGAAGATGGATGCTGCAGAACTACTAGAACATGACACAGAAGAACTTGTGCCAAAAAGAGGAGCCTGGTCTGTTGTTTGGAGGGTTTTTGGTTTTCCAAAAATCCGACGTCGACCAAACAAACATTTTATGCAAGTGCTGTCGGGCTAAAAGCACGTCTTGGAATATCAACCAGCAGAAAAATGCATTGTACACCTGATTATGCATGAAAAAAAAAAAAAAAAAAAAAAAAACCATCATAACCCGGGCACCCGGCATTATTTAGAAAAAAAACGTGATATAAATTTTTGGTCAAACCGCCCAGCACTACTGTTTAATTTGATAGATGTTTGGCGGACTAAAAACCCTTGTATCCAAGTCTTCACTTGGTTTAAGCCTGATGGTTCAGTAAAATCTAGATTAGATTTCTGGCTGGTCTCTGAATTTAGATCTTGTCTGGAGTCAAGCTACAGCTTCTGCTGCACCTTTAACTGACCACTGTATGGTTAAACTTATTCTTAAACCTGCTAACACATATCAAAGGCCAAAGGGGTACTGGAAATTTAACTCAAGTCTTCTAAATAGTGAAACTTTTTGTCAAAAAATTATAACTATAATTAATTATGTTACTGGAGATTCAAATTTTACAACTTATAGAGAAAAATGGGAATATTTAAAATATAAGGTGCGTCAGATTTCTATATCTTCGGGTAAATTATTAAGCAGGAATAGCAGGAAAAAAGAATTTGAAATCATTCAAGAAATAAACAGTATTTGTATTAGACCTTCTTTAAATGAAACTGACAAACAAAAACGTATTCTTTTACAATCTTCACTAGACAATATTTATGTTGATAAAGCCAAAGGAGCGTATATAAGATCGAGGGCCAAGTGGATAGAGGAAGGAGAAAGGAGCTCTGCATATTTTTGTAGATTAGAGAAATAGAGACAAGAGCGTAATGGTATTAGGTCTTTGCTAATTAATAACCAAGAATGCACAAATCCTGATAAGATTTCTAAGGAAATTTATAGTTTCTACAGTAAACTGTATTTCTCCTCTTATTCACACTCAGATGCTGATGCGTTCTTTGATCTTATTAAAAATTGGATTCCCAAAGTTGATGAGTTTTAAAAATGTTTGTGATGCAGATATTAGTATGCTTGAAGTGGAAAAAGCCATGAAATGTTTATCGCTAGACAAATCACCCGGTTCAGATGGACTAACGAGTAACTTCTACAGGCATTTCTGGGAGAATATTAAAGAACTTTTTTTTTCATATGTTAAAAGAAATATCTGAATTCCACATTCTTCCAACTACTATGAAGCAAGGGATTATTACTCTCATCCCCAAACCTGGGAAAAATCCTAAATTAATAGACAACCTTAGGCCTATAACCCTGCTTAATAATGACTATAAAATTTTAACTCATATTTATGCAAACAGATTAAAAACTGGAATTTCACAGATTATTTCAGAGACACAGTCAGGTTTCTTAAAAGGGCGCTCAATTCACAATAATATACGACTTGTGCTCGATTTATTGGATTATAATTATTTGATTGAAGATGATGGTTTTATTTTATTTTTAGATTTTTTAAAAGCTTCTAACATGATTGAACAATTTTATGTTTCGACTTTAGAATTATTTGGATTGGGAGAAAATGTTATTAATTTTGTCAAATTAATCTATAAGGACACTGATAGCTCAGTTATATTACCTCAGGGTACATCTTCAAGATTTTCAATTGATAAAGGAATTAAACAAGGTTGTCCCATATCACCCCTGCTCTTTATTGCTGCAGCGGAAATGCTTTCCATTCTAATAAAAAATTCTGATTTTGAAAAATTGATTGTGTTTGGCAACCAGTTAGTCATTAGCCAATTGGCTGATGACAACCATATTCATGAAAAACATTAACCAAGTTCCAAAAATTCTCCAAACTGTAGAGCTTTTCTCTAGGTCATCTGGTTTAAAGTTAAATCTGAAAATGTGTGAATTATTACCAATTCATAACTCCACTCTGTCAACCTTTTATAATATTCCTGTTAAAGATACTGTTAAATACCTCGGTATACACATTACAAAGGATAGTGCCTCACTTAATAATCCCAACATTTGGAATAATCTAGATAAGTGTAAAACATATTTGAATTTGTGGTCTCAAAGAGACATTTCTATTATTGGCCGAATTTTTCTTACAAAAATGGAATGCGTTTCTAGACTCATTTACCCTGCTTTCTAAGAATGCAATAAAAGCTATAAATCAAGCCAACTTCAATTTTATTTGGAAAAGAAAGACACACTACATTAGAAAAGGAATCTTGGTTAAAGAGTATGAAGGAGGGCTGAAAGCAATCGACATTGAATGCATTAATGGTACTATTAAAATTAATTGGCTAAGATCCTTTTTAAAAAATGAAAATAGTTTTTGGTTTCATATCCCCAGCCAAATTTTTTTAAAAATTAGGAGGCATCAATCTCCTCAGATGTGATTACGACCTTAAACTCCCTGTTAAGTTATCAGCGTTTCATCAACAGGTTTTACTTTACTGGAAAATGATCTACAAGCATAATTTCAGTCCCCATAACATCCCTTTGTGGAACTGTAGGTTTGTTGTATTTAGGAATAAGTCTTTATTTTACAAAAATTGGTGGGAGAAAGGAATATGGTCTGTAATGCATATTTTAGACAATACTGGAGTCATTATGTCTTTTGAGTCTTTCTGTTCAAAATTTTATTTATTTGATATAAAACAGTATGATAACATTATCAAAGCAATACCACAATCTATAATCCAGATGTCTTTCAACGTTTCTCAAAGTATTGTAACCCCCTGTCTTCCTATGCTTTTGGTGAATGGAGTTTCTCTTACTCGCATAAATTTACCCAATATTACAATTCGGAAAGCCTTTGTGAAAGAATTATATCCTTATTTTTCAAAAAAAATTCAATTTTTTCAATATTTTTCCAGTACTGAAGTTAAAATTTTTTAGAACAAAATTACTAAAATTTCCAGTTGCACCAAAAGCAAAGGAAGTGCATTTTAAAATTCTTAATGGAGTGTATCCATCAAGAGAATTTTTAAGATGTCGATTCGGTTTTAATGTTAACTGTTGCTCATTTTGTGATGATCAGATTGAAACAACAGAACATCTGTTTTATGAATGTAAATTTGCTTATACCTTTTGAGAGGATTTGCATTATTGGCTATTTCCTAAATTTGAAGATTTGCCTGTATTAACAAAGGAAAATATAATTTTTGGTATGTTTATGAAAAATGAAACGCATGACTTGGCAGTTAACACGTTCATTATTCTCGGGAAATTCTTTTTACACAAGAATAGATTCCTGAAACACTTCGAAACTTTAATGTTTTTCATAAAGAACTGTGTCATTATTTTTTATCACTTAAGTCAATGAAGAAAAAGAATGCTTTAATCTTATCCACTCTGATTGAGGATGTGAAACTTTCTGAAAACCCCTAGGGTATTTTTATTTATTTAATTTTTTCTTTCGCTCACCTCTTTATTTACCTTATTTATTTCTATTTTCTATCCTATGTAAGGTGCTTGTCTGTTGTCTGTGAAGTTTTTTCTTTGTTGCACCAGGCCAATTATGGTTGTTAATATTGTTCAATAAAAAAAAAAAAAAAAAAAAAAAAAAAAAAAAAAACATCGCATGTTCCCTTCGCTAACGGACTTCTTGAAGGGCCCTTGAAGGGATTCAGTTGTTCACTTTCGTTTGGAACGTCACTACAAATGGCGTCCTTTCTCCGAAGAATCCTTCAAGGGCGTAAAAAGTCGTTTGAAATTCACCCTATGCCGTTCCCTCAACATAAGATGTCGTGGCCACGATAAATGGATGTCGTTCCCTCAACATAGCATTTCGATATAAGGATGTCGTTACCTCGACAAAATGATCTCGTGGCCACGACATAACGTTCCCACGAGTTAATATGACGTTCCCACAAATTAATATCTTGTGGCAACGACAAAACTAAGCGAACCGACCATGTCAGCTCCCGGGCACCGTAACTCGGTAACCTTTGAGTCCGTTTTATTTACGGCCAGTGAGTGAAATTGGGACGTTTTCATAAACAAGCTTAACTAGGCTACAACAGTTATCATTAGCAACTGCGCTACTAAAAGAAAACTTAAAACAAAATTGTACTTACAAGGTCACCACCTCCCATGTTGTTGAGGCCGTACTAATAATGTTATGTGTTAGAAATTATTGTTTCAAACGCCCAACCCAAATTCTGCTGGCGTGTATTTACGCTTTCATACGCCGGAACGTTCTTCTTCCTCTTCCTCCTCCTCTTCTTCTTCTTCTTCTTCTTCTTCGACGTTTAATGGCAGTTGGCAAACCAGCTTTGGTGCATATTCCGCCACCTACTGGAATGGAGTGTGAGGCATTGATATCAGAAGAGAAACAGAAAATAAAATGTAATACCACCTACCCTACCTTCCTATATTTTCTTATATAAATTTGTTGCTTTCAAAAAAAAAACAAAAAAAAAACAAGAGCTTCATATTCTTTGAAAGAACTATTAAGTATATTCGGCAAAGTTAAAGAATTTATGCCAACAGAAATTAAATCGTTTTTTCCGTTCATCTTCCTCTGTGATTTTTATTTGGCGGTTTGCAAACGAAGTACATTACCGCCATCTGCAGGACTGAAGTGTGAACTCATTGGGATATACAATTTTATAGTCTACTCTGTGTGTGTGTGTGTGTGTGTGTGTGTGTGTGTGTGTGTGTGTGTGTGTGTGTGTGTGTGTGTGTGTGTGTGTGTGTGTGTGTGTGTGTGTGTGTGAATTAAATCCTGTTTACAAGCTGAGTTTCTTTCAGAAAAGTCATGGCAGCCTTAATTATATATTGTGTGCCAGGCACACTCCATACATTTTTAAGCTTAATCCATTATGCAATGCCCTCTGCAGTTCTTTTTCAGAGTGTTTCCTACATATTAATAGTACATGTTTTACACTTCTTCACAATGTATGCATAATCCTGTCTGGTGTTTTCCTATTACTTAACTTTTTAACCTTGTGTGCCCTATTCTCAGCCTTGTTAAAATAGTCTCCTCCTGCCGCCTCAGATTACTGCACTTTTTAACAATCACTTCTTTCTGAATGCTATATAAATGTCTTCCTTTCTCCTCCTGACCCCATGTATCCTGCCACATTTCATTAATATTATCTTTAATGATAACTTTAATTTCTGATTTACTAAGTGGTATTTTTAATATCTATAGTTTCTGTCTTCAGGGCTTCTTTTGCCAATTTATCCACCTTTTCATTTCGCTCAATACCCACATGCGCTAAAACCCATGTAAACTGTGTATAACTTTTTTGCTGAGTTAGTCTAAAAATTCATTGATTTATTTCATCTAAAAGATCTTGCCTACATATAGGTTTTCCACCCTGGATACTTGTCAAGGAGGTCATGGAATCTGAGTATATGATTATGCAGCTTAACATCCTCTACTCATTGTAGTGCTATTGTAATGGCCATTATTTCAGCTGAAAAGGCTGGTGATCTGAAATTCTTTTTTGGATGTTAAAGGGATACTCCACCCCAAAATGAAAATTTTGTCATTAATCACTTACCCCATGTCGTTCCAAACCCATAAAAGCTAAGTTGTCTTCTGAACACAATTTAAGATATTTTGGATGAAAACCGAGAGGCCTGTGACTGTCCCATAGACTGTCAAGTAAGTTACACTGTCAAGGTCCAGAAAAGTATAAAAGAGTACTTCCTTCAAATTTATTAAAAACAGTCACTCATTCATCACGATTTCACAAAGTTCCAAAAAAAAAAAAAAAAAAAAAAAAAAAAACAAGTCAGCGTTGATTGACAGGTTGCCATATGTCAAATGTGTACATGGTCAGATTTATGAGTTGATTTATGGCTATATGACCTGTTTGTTACAGTGACTGCCATGTCACTGGGTCCTGTCACCCTTGATTGACATGACAGAGGTGTGTGTATATCAGAGGCGGACAGAGTACACAGCTTTATTACTTGAGTAAAAGTACAGATACCCCTTGCTAAATTTTACTCAAGTACAAGTAAAAGTACTACAGTCAGATGTCTACTTAAGTAAAAGTACTGAAGTACTTGTTTTTAAAAGTACTTGAGTATCAAGAGTACAAGAGTACATTTTCTAAATATTGCATTACTACTGCCACAGTGCTCACATTTATGTACAGAAATGTCCTACATGGAGTTATGAAAGATTTTAATGTTAATACCTTGGAGAATGTAAAAGGAATTGAAAGTAAAATCAAGTCATTTTCATTTTTTTACCATGTTGCTTTATTTATCATTTCTCACTTGCGCACAATGGCAGCGCTCTGACAAACCTCTGCTAGAGTTTTAATGGATTTTTTGCACCCATATTTGAACCTGACTGTGTTAAACACACCGCATACTCAAGAACATCAAAGCAAATGCTCAGCTTACATTAATGCGTAATATCAGAAAAGAAAATTCAGCTAAGAATTGTGTGTACATGTGAGTTTCTCTGTTTTTCATCAATCAAATCAATAAACCTAAATCAGCAAAGAAGGCAATATAGCAATGTTCTGACACACCTCTGAACCTGACCGTGTTACACACGCAGCATAGAAGAGAAAATAATAATGATTAAAGAAAATCAGCTAATCAGCTGTGTTTAGGTCAGCGTACAAAGAAGGAAAAATAAAATTCAGCTAATCTGAGTGACAGTATTAAGCCTCTTCCTCTCACAGACATACAGGCAAAGGCAGGAGAAAATACTTTCAGCTGAATAACACCATTCTCACACCAGTGTTGGGGTAGTTACTCAAAAAAATGAATTAGTTACTAGTTACTAGTTACTTCTGTAAATTGTAATGAGATTACTTTACTAGTAACTGCATTTGAAAAGTAACTTCACTACTTATTACTTTACTTTCCTTTTTTAGGGCCCTATGAAATTAAATTTAATTTTTTCAAAAACCCTTTTTTCCACAATTTATTTTTTCTGGATTTTTCTGTTTTATTTTTTCTCAACTCCTTTTTAATGGTTCAATTTAATTGTATTAAACAAAAAAAGAATGTCTAATTAATTTAAATCATAACACTTATACATTTTCACAACAATTTATTTAAAGTTTAACAAAAAGTTACATGTTTAGGGCCCTATGAAATGTTTTATTTTTTCCTCATCATATGTTTTATTGTTACCAATTTCTGTGTTTTAGCATGTCTAATTATTTAAACGCATAAAAACAACTTAATTTATTCATTTTTTTTTTCTTAAAATAGCCTTATTTTAATGCATGTAAATATGTCAATGACTTGCTGAAGACCCGGAAATAATTTCTCTCTCTCTCTCTCTACTGTATAAAAAGTACATTATATAATGTAATATAATATAGGGCCCTATTTACGCAAAGTGTAAAGCGCACGGCGCAGGTGCACTCAGGGTGTGTCCAAATCCACTTTTGCTATTTTGCAAAAAGGTTGGCGCGCATGGTCTAAACGGGTTGTCCCTATTCTCTTAATGAGTAATGGGTGTTTTTTTGGGGCGTAACGTGCCATAAACCAATCAGAGTCTCATCTTCCATTCCCTCTAAAAGCCAGTTGCGCTCGTGCCATGACGGATTTGCTATGGACACGGCCGACAGAACGCGTCTCTGAGATGAAACGGAGCTGCTCGTGAGCGAGCAAATAGATAGCCTAATTCTGATACATACGATGACTATCCATTATGAAATGTAGGCATTTTTATATTAAATTAGCCTACAAAAAATTATTATGCATTGCAATCGTTTAATTTTTAATATTTGGCATGTTTGTGTGCTGCTGCGCGTCCCTGTGTTTAATAAGCAGCGTGCGCGCGCGTTGTGGACCCGCCTATACTAACCCTGCTAACACACGACGTAACAGTTGGTAATTATTGGTAATTCCGTGACTTACCAATTGACAACGTAACTACGACGTCGCATGACTGTAATTTTGTTACCATCCCATTACCAACTCACAACGTCGTCAGTACGTCCTTCCAACGTGACCAGATAACCAAGAACGTCCCAGAAAGGTTCTCTATTCGTTATATATTGGTAACTTCATGACTTACTGGCAACGTAACTACAACGTCGTATGCACGTAATTTCATTACCATAACTTTTGTACGTTCTTTATATGCTCTCTGAGTATAGTGATATTTAAAAAGTGTAATTAAACTTCAGACACAAGATTAAACGTTCCTTAAAGATAAAATGTGTTTCTTTTCACCAAGTCAGAATATGGACATGTTTTAATATATAGTGACGTGACATACAGCGCGCGTGCTTCCACAGCTGACACACCGCGCGCACAGTATACTGACAAGAAAGGAAATACATTTTGTGAAACTTTCTATTTCGTAAGGAGTTATGAACGTGAAATAATGACACAGACTGGCTACACCATCTCATCTGCCGCAGATACTGTATCAGGAGGACAGCGCGTTTGTTTGAGGCACTTTTCACTTCAACTGTGTCTGACAGGAGAATTAGCTTTTCTGAGGTGAGTCTTACAATTTATAGTAAATAAATAGGTTGATAAAATGTATAAAACAAAGTAAAAACAAAAGTCTTGAACTCTGTAAAGACGCTAAAACCCTTTTTAATATTATTGTTTTTATTAGCTTACTAGCCGTTGAGAGTTGCCATGGCAACCGCGGACACGTCAGCTGCTGGAGAGGAGAGGACACGTCTGACACTTTCTCTGTTTCTCGTCAGTTATACCAAAGAAAAATTCAACAACTGCGACAGATTGGTTAAGTAACATATGTTAATATCATCCACAGTCTACTCTATGTACTTTTGTTAATATTTATACCTCTGTGATTATGGTATATTTCCTTAATTATCTGAAATGTCTGCTAGCAAACATTACGCTAGCGTAGAAACAAAACATAATTGATTTGAGCTCTTATTAATGAAAGTTTGGGCTTTTAATGACATCTTATGCCTAAAGGAGCAGTTTTAATAGCTTTGTAAAAACAAAAGTCTTGAACTCTGTAAAGACGCTAAACCCTTTTTAATATTATTGTTTTTACTAGCCGTTGAGAGTTACCATGGCAACCGCGGACACTGCTGGAGAGGAGAGGACACGTCTGACACTTTCTCTGTTTCTCGTCAGTTATACCAAAGAAAAGTTCAACAACTGCGACAGATCGGTTAAGTAACACATGTTAATATCATCCACAGTCTACTTTAAGTACTTTTGTTAATATTTATACCTCTGTGATTATGATAGCTTTGTAAATGTTTTGCTGATAATTTGTCAATAGATAAATGGAAATAAGCTAATTAATTTAACCTGAAAGTCTGCACTGTAGGGTCTGTCAGTGACGTCACTTGCACACAGTCTAAAATGGGCTGAAACTATTTCAAACCACTGTTTCAAACACGTTTTGATTGTTCATTGTAAACAAATTCTGGTATCTTAAGATTTTTTTTATTTTATATTTTCCCCTATTCTCTAGTTTGTTTATTTCTAATAAGGAGCTGGAGGCCGTGGAGAAGCAGATCCGTGACCTCGTGGAGAAGCAGGCTCAGCTGAGAGAGCAGAGAGCCGTGCTGGAAACATTCAGGGGTTGACGCTCATAAGTCCAGGGTAAGTATACAGCACGCTGCTAACTCTCCCACCCCCTCTACTCTGTGTGGTTCTCTGCACAGGCCCGGTGTACCCAGGACGCAATCTTCCCAGATGTCCTTCACCCTGTGCCACAGCGTAAGACATGAGCCAGGTCCTGGGCGACAACCTCTCTCCCCCCGCTGCCTCCGGTCTTCGTGATCTCCACTGGAAACCTATTTGCTCCACTTCACGAGACAGAACACGACTCTGTGTTCGTCAGAGACTCCATTGTCCGGCACGTTCGTGCTATGTAAGCTGAAGGTAATGTGCACACTCACTGTTTCCCTGGTGCTTGTGTTCTTGATATTTCTGCACAGATACCCGCGATCCTGAAGGGTGACGAGAGCATCGGAGCGGTCGTGCTTCACGATACCAAGCTGCGGCAGACGCAGACACTAAAGAGGGACTTCAGGAGCCTGATCGAGACGGTGTGCAGCATATCGCCTGTACGATGATCATCATGTCAGGACCTCTTCCCATGTATCAACGAGGACATGAAAGGTTCAGTAGACTTTTTGCTCTAAATGAATGGTTATTGTCATGGTGTAAAGAACACAAACTGCTCTCTGTTAATAATTGGAATCTTTTCTGGGAGCGACCTAGGCTTTTTCGCTCTGATGGCCTGCACCCCAGCAGAGTCGGAGCAGAACTGCTCTCGGACAACATCTCCAGAACTCTACACTCCATTGACTAGTAAGCCAATTCTCAAATAACTGCTATGATGGCTTTTGTTCTACCCGCTTAAATGTTAGAAGTACTTGCGCTGTCCAGTCAATAAAGACTGTAACTGTTCCAGTGTTAATTTTGACAGGCATTTTTGATTTAGCATTAGTCTTTATGTTGAGACGAAAATGCTTAATAGTCTTAGTCACATTTTAGTCTTTTGTGTCTTTCATAGTTTTAGTCTATGAAAAGTCATTGCACTTTTTTTCAACTTTTAGTCATTATATGTAGTCTTCAAACAAAAATAGTAATTAATTCTTCTCTCTTTAGACCTAATCAATTAAGCTTATGAGAAATTTGAATCAAGGATTGAATTTGGAAAAACTTGAATAAATGATGACAATTCTGTGTTTTAGCATGTTTAACTATTTGAATGCATAACACAACACAACTTAATTTATTCATTTTGTTTTTTCTTAAAGTAGCCTTACTGATATATCATATATATATATATATATATATATATATATATATATATATATATATATATATATATATATATATATCATATATCATATATCACTGATATCATACCTCAAAGTGACGATGTTACTGACTACTTCCTTGTATTGTGCATGCTGCATATTACTGATATTAACTATATTTCCAAAATGAGCTGTAGAGGCCAAAATGAGCATTATGATTGTAAGAGCCTTACGTTACATTTATAACAATCATTGTTAATGTTTGAATTGTATTTCAGGGCAGTTTGTGAAGAAAGATAATCAAAAGATGTGACAAACTGTACAGAAGTCAGTTCCAGATCCACCCTCCACACCAGACCTCTCTCTCATATGGACTGCTGTCTACTAGCATACTTTGGTTGATGCAGATATTACTCAGGCACATGAACACTTGAATATTGCAAGCATAGAGAAAGTAAGAATTACTGAAGATTTAAGAATTTAATGTTAATTGCTTAAACATTATATATACTGTTTTAGCAATTAACATTAATAGTTTTTTTGGTGTCCAAAGCACCTAAAAGCCAATTCACACCGCCATACTCCAACAGTTCAAAAAAAAACAAAATAAGCATGTTTTTTTAAATAGTTTTTTTGGCAGTGTGAACTGGCCATAATGATGTATGTTAGGTGTGAGATTCATTAAACCTGATTTGCTAGAATACATCTGCTCATAAGATATTGCATATGATTTTCAGTTAATTGTTTGTAGTGGTTTGGTTAAGGGTGTGATTAGCTGATGTATTATTGTGGGAGCATGTGATTAGTTGATGAATTGTGTGCATGGTTAATGATGGCTCTTAAGTATTTAAATGCAAAGTGCCTACTAAGACTTGAATATTTGTGCATAATGTTTTGACCCTGGATGCTAACAGAAGGATATAGATATTTAAATATATGGACATTTATTTATTATTAATATATTTTAATCTATCTATGCTTCTGTATGGGCTGAATGCTTTCATTCACATTTTGCTGTATATCCTATGTTTTTTATTAATAATTTGGGTGTATTACTGGTCATATTTGTTTGTTAATAAATGAACTGAATTCATTTCGAGTCTGTATTCATTATTCACAGCTGCTGAAACAGCCTTTAAATTAGTTTGGGCATATGAGGACATAAATTAGATTAAACTACTGCATGTCCGCCCATAAAAAATAAAAAATTATCAAAAATTACCAGCACACAACTACCGATTCGCGACGTTGCCACGACGTCGCAGTTACTTACTGGTAACGTCACAAAGTTACGTTGTGGCGACGTATACGCACCTTTCACTTTTCCCGATGCAACTACGTAAAAGTTACGTACTTTCCTTTGGTCACCAGATTACGTTGCAGTTACGTAACAGTTACGTACTTTTGTTAGCTGGGAACACGCTCTTTAAATAACAAAGAAAAACATTGCGCCAGACTTTAGACCAGGTTTGAGTTGGTCTATGGCGCAGTCTATTTTCAGCTCCCTAAAATAGCAATGCGCCTGAACACACCTATTTTTTTTAGACCAGCACGCCCATGGGCGCACAAATGGGCTTAAATGCATTTGCTAATTAAACGACGTGGCGCTGGACTGAAACTAGCAAACACACTTGCGCTACGCCTTGCGTCCCATTGCGCCGGGTGTATGATAGGGCCCATAATATTGTATTGTATTACAGTTATTATATCCAAGTTGTCTGTCTGGAACGCAGCATTAGGTTAACGTCAATAAACTATCGTTTACTACAAAAGTAGCACTTAAAGCACAGCTACGTGCGATTGCTTTACGTGCATTGTTGGGAAACGCACGTGAAACAATAACGAACGATCGTAAAATTACTCGTAGAAAACGCTCTTAAACGCTAAGATCAATCGTTATCGGGAAACCCGGCCCAGAACTTTATATACAGGCAAACACGGCTTAACGCAGGAAAGCGCGTTCCTATAGTCAGGTAAAGTAGTGTAGTTACCAATATTATTAGGTTAATGCGCTACTTTACTTCGTTACCCAAAAAAGTAATATAGTTACGTCGCGTAATAGCAACAAAAACATGAACAAACACTGAACGATTGTCTTTTTATTAACTAACATTAACACAGATTAATAAATGTATTGTTCCATGTTCGTTTGTGTACCACGCGCAAGGTTTATGAGCATAGTCCAAGTCTTCTTCTCCGTTTTTAGTGTATCTCTGTGGCCGAATTACAGCGCCACATGCTGGTCTGGCATTTGTACTACATCGTTTTGCGCGGTTTCGTGTGGACGCGGCAATTTCTTGAGACGAGGAAAAAAAAGATCGGATTGAGGTAAGATCCGTCTCCGTGTGGACGGGGTCGAAGAAGTAACGTGTACTTACGGTTATGGATAGAAATGTAGCGGAGTAAAGAGTACAATATTTGCCTCTCAAATGTACTTGAGAAAAGTCATGAGTAGTCCCCAAAAATGATACTCGAGTAAAGTACAGATCCCTCAAAAATGTACTTAAGTACTGTACTCAAGTAAATGTACTCCGTTACTGTTCGGCTCTGGTGTATATCAAAAGATCAAACAGATGTTAGATTTGACTTTTGTTGTATTTATTACTGGATTTATGATGGTTTTTATCTCTAACCTGTGCCATGGGTTTTTCTGTGGAGTTCCTTCCTGACCTGTTACTCACTTCCAGTCTGGAGGTGTTTGGGTTCTTCCTGATTGTGGAAAAAATGGCTGAGCAAAGAGGGTGTATTGTCACCTTGACAGGATCAATGTTTGTTTGATCTATATGGTATATGTTAATACCTAGACACCAACAGTGTGGCTACCGACCGGTCTACATCTAGCCCTAAGCAAGGAGGCTGTCTGGGCGTCAGGCACACACACACATCTGAGATCTGAGTATACTGAATTTAAAGTATGAGCATAATCATATTTGTTGTTTTTGTTATTTAAGAAATGTTTTCATTTTAATCTAATTGCTTAAACTCGGCAAAATAATTACACCTACAATTTTAAACATATTTAAAAGGTTAAAAACATTGTGTGTCACTAAAGCAAGGCACACTGTCTATTGTCTTTTTTTTTTTTTTAAATAACCTGATGACCAGCATTGTTTCTTTAGATCATTTATGTACCCAAGTGCTTTTCTCACACGAGTAGAAACTCTTTGGATGTGTTTGTGACACAAATAATTTTTAAATGTATGACTGAACTTTTCTCATTCGACAGAACTACTTTTTTCAAATTATTTACCCGGCCTATAACACTTGGTGTAAATGTTCTTACCTAGAACAGAAAACACAATTTTGTAGGCATCATGTTATTTTTAAATTATTTGCTAAAAGATTAAACACACTAGAATCTGTGATCTTCAAAATGAAAGAAATGTACAAGCTAAGGATGTTTCAACTATTATCATCATTTCCTTTTGACCCCGATAAACTGGTAATGAATTTTCTATGCAAGTGCCACGATATACAGTTATGTGTGTAAATAGCTGTGCTAAAACATTTATGACTATTTTTGTATGCCAACAGATTGTGTCAAGGATGTGTCACATCTAAGAATCACAATGTTTTGTAAATTACAATTTTCTTACACCACTAGTTTTAGCCATACCGTTCACAATTTGTTTGTTGGACTTTGTAAGTTTTTAGGTGAAGACATCTCTTTGTGAGCTGTCATCATAATAGGAATAAATAAAAATTAAGAAATTAAGTTACTGTTTTTCTCTTTGAGATATTTCTTTTAGTGCAACTTTGTGTCTGTCCACAAAGCGTGATCACATGAAGCAGCAACATTAAACATTAAACATTAAAGAATGTTATCATTTCCTATCGTCATCTTCTTTGACTCAAATAAAACAACATCTCTGGTGTACGTAAGCATCTACAATGTGTGCATGTGCTAAACATCTTTGTTTCGCCACTTCTCTCATATTTTTAGATGTAATGCAAACACATTTGAGGACTATGGTGTTCCACACTTTTGTTAAGGTTATAGAAAACAAAAATCAAACAATCTTTACATAGGAATTATCTTTGCACAAAACAAACTGACTAAAAATCATTGAATTACGAAAAGCAGAAGTGTGTACGGGATTTGGCATAAGAGTATTTTAGTTATAATGAGCACGAGACAGAAATCCTTTCTTCTGTTCTATTGTGAATGTGTGAATTGTAAATACTATTTTTCCACCAGAGATAATCTGTTTACATTTTGTTTTTGCATAGTTTTCAGGTGTTGAGTTCTTTCTGATTGTGCTCAAACATGCAGTTCATGTTCATAGTAATTTATGAACAACTACAGCATAAAAATAATTTATCACTACATCTAGTGCTCTCGTTCATACTGTATAGCTGATGACGATGTTCACATTTTTATTTGTCGTACTCGTTTAAGATTAATGAACTGAAAAATATACAGTTGGTGTGATATTATATATATATATATATATATATATATATATATATATATATATATATAAAGATTAATGAACTGAAAAATATACAGTTGGTGTGATATCTTTAGCTTGAACTTGGTGTTCAAGTTTCATGGATATAAATGTGTTCAGTACTGTCAAAAAAAAAAAAAACAGAATAATAATCTGAAAACAGAACCTTGTGCATCATATGGTATAATATTTAGAGATTTGTACAGTTGGTTTGATACCTTTATCTCAAATAGTGTCAGAGTTTAATCAATTTAAGTCGGTACAGAATATATAACATATGAAAAATATGGATTCATTACTGTATATAAAAACAATAAAGGCATAATCTGAAAAACCAAGAATTGTGCATCATAGGGAATAATATTCTGAATATTTGACAGTTGGTTTGATAACTTTATCTCAAATAGTGTCAGAGTTTAATTAATTTAAATTGGTACAGTACATAAAACATGAAAAATATGGATTCATTACTGTATATAAAAACAATAAAGGCATAATCTGAAAAACCAAGCCATGTGCATCATAGGAAATAATATTCAGAATATTTTACAGTTGGTTTGATAACTTTATCTCAAATAGTGTCAGAGTTTAATTAATTTAAGTGGGTACAGTATATAAAATATTTGAAAAATATGGATTCATTACTGTATATAAAAACAATATAGGCATAATCTGAAAAACCAAGCATTGTGCATCATAAGGAATAATATTCAGAATATTTTACAGTTGGTTTGATAACTTTATCTCAAATAGTGTCAGAGTTTTATTTATTTAAGTGGGTACAGTATATAAAACATAAAAAAATATGGATTCAGTACTGTATATAAAAACAATAAAGGCCTAATCAGAAAAACCAAGCCTTGTGCATTATAAGGAATAATATTCTGAATATTTTACAGTTGGTTTGATACCTTTATCTCAAATAGTGTCAGAGTTTAATTAAAGTGGGTACAGTACATAAAACATATGAAAAATATGGATTCGTTACTGTATATAAAAACAATAGAGGCATAATCCGAAAAACCAAGCATTGTGCATCATAAGGAATAATATTCAGAATATTTTACAGTTGGTTTGATAACTTTATCTCAAATAGTGTCAGAGTTTAATTAATTTAAGTGGATACAGTATATAAAACATAAATTTGGATTCAGTACTGTATATAAAAACAATAAAGGCCTAATTTGAAAAACCAAGCCTTGTGCATTATAAGGAATAATATTCAGAATATTTTACAGTTGGTTTGATACCTTTATCTCAAACAGTGTCAGAGTTTAATTAATTTAAGTGGGTACAGTATATAAAACCAAAAAAAATGGATTCAGTACTGTATATAAAAACAAAGGCATACTGTAATTAGAGAAACCAAGCCTTTTACAGTTGCTTTGATACCTTTATCTTAAACTGTGTCAGAGTTTAATTAAATTAAGTGTAAACAGTATAATATACATATGAAAAGTATGGATTCAGTACTGTATGTTTCACGCTACACTGCCGGAAGGAACACAGAGTTGAGAATAATCGAAAGAGAGAATCTATTAATCCAACACAGGGGTAAATCCAACACAGAAACAGGAGGAAGACACACATACTGACTTGTAGACCTGACAAACACAGACTGAACAGACATGGGTATTTAAGGACAGGATAACGAAGGGCAGACAGGTGCATGGAATAACTTAACGGTGACATGGAACACATGGGGAAGAAACTAGACACACCTGGAATCAAATTAACCAAACACAGGTGACAGAAACTGGGTCACAGGGGCCAAAAACACACATAAAGAGTCCAGGGGTGTGACATTACTCCCCCCTCCCGGTAGGTGCATCCTCACACCATAGAAACAACAGAGGGGAGGGAGAATGGGTAGAAACTTGGGAGGAGGTTCCGGTGGAGGACAGACTCCCGGGAGGGGGCCAGCAGACAGGGACCATAGAGAAAGGAGCCAGGAGGGATCTGGATCAGGAGGAGCCCAACAGGACCCAGGCCACAGCCATAACGGCCCAAGGTGGAGCCGACGGAGGGAGGAGCCATGGAGGAGGAATGGCCACCGACTCCATGGGGCTGGCCCATGGCAACGGAGCCCAAGGCGGAGATGGAGAGCCGAAGACCCAGGGTGATGGGGAGGATCCGGAGGTCCTAGGCAGAACTGATGGCTCTTGCGACCGACGGGGAGATGTGAATCTGGGAGGCCGCAGTGGAGCCAGAGCAACAGAGGACTGAGGTGGAGCCGAGCGGATGAAGGAGCCTGACGGAGCCAGAGGGACAAGGCGAAGCCAGAGGAATGGAGTCCTGAGGTGCAGGATGGTCGACACCAGACCAAGGCGGAGCCGGAGGGACGAGGGAGCCAGGCGGAGCTTGTGGACTGCCAGGCCACGGCAGAGGGAAGAGAGCTAGGAGCCATGGTGGAGCCGACTGGTCAACGGGCCGAGGCGGAGTCCAGGCCTCGGAGGGTGGAGGCAGAGGTGAGGGAGACTCTGGCCATGCTGGAGGATGGCAGTCCCGTGGAGCTCGCACCACAATGATGGTGGGCTGAGGGCGAGCAGAGGGGCTGCCAGACGACAGCGTTGGAGTAAGCAGGAGCGGGTGGGAGGGCAGGCATTTTTGAGAAGCGGCCACAGGAGGGCACATTCTAGGAGCAGGCACTGGAGGACATATTCTAGGAGCAGATACTGGAGGACACATTCTAGGGACAGGCACTGGAGGACACATTCTAGGGACAGGCACTGGAGGACGCATTCTAGGAACAGGCACTGGAGCGAGCTCTGGGGCTGGAGCCGACACTGGAGCGAGCTCTGGGGCTGGAGCCCTTCCTGGGCTTAACTGGGGAACAGGAGCCCCTCCTGGGCTTAACTGGGGAACAGGAGCCCTTCTTGGGATAAACGGGGAACAGGCACCGGAGAATTGGAAGTCCCATCAGGGCTGGCCGAGGAAACCAGGGACGAAGGAGGGCTGGACGGGACCAGCGGAGACGTCGGAGAGAGGAGAGGGGGTAGTTCATCCTTCAGTTCAGATTCCCAGTCTATGAAATCCTCCTCATCATTTTGGCCCTTTTGACACTCCATATTTTGCTCACCTTCAGCCACGATGCAGGGGACGGAGCTCCACTCCGCACTCACACAGTCCACAGCTTGCTCCCTCGTGGTGGGCACTGTCGCCGACTCTCGCACCTGGTCTGACGGGTTTCGTTCTGGCTCTCCGTCATTGGTGGGCTCGGGCTTATGCTCTGTACTGTGGGGAGATGGTGGGCTGGGCTCTGGGTTGGGAGTGGATCTGGCAAGATCCTCCACAGGGCAGATGGTAAGTGGCGAGCCGTTTCTCACCAGAGTCCACTCAACAAAGGCAGCGAATTCCTCCCAAGGACCATCTTCGGACGGCAATGCTCTGCAGTCGGTGTTCAGGCTGGCGTTATAGAAAACGCAGAGTGCGTTGTCCGGGTAGCTGGTGTCATTAGCTAGCAGAAGGAACTGTCTTGAATGATCCTCAAGAGAACATCTTTCCTGCTCCAGCAGGAGGAGGAGGAATTCAGGGTGAAGGAGGGGATCCATAAAACACAACGGAAACAAAAGGACTGAGGAAAACCAAAAAACAAACGGAGGGTAAACACGTTATTTAAACTGTTGTAGGTCGGGTCTTCTGTCACGCTACTCTGCCGGTAGGAACACGGAGTTGAGAATAATCGCATGGAATAACTTAATTAACGGGGACATGGAACACATGGGGAAGAAACTAGACACACCTGGAATCAGATTAACCAAACACGGGAGACAGAAACTGGGTCACAGGGGCAAAAAACACACCCATAAAGAGTCCAGGGGTGTGACAATATAAAACAATAAAGGCATAATATGAAAAACCAAGCCTTGTTCATCATATGGAATAATATTCAGAATATTTTACAGTTGGTTTGATAGCTTTATCTCATATAGTGTCAGTGTTTAATTAATTTAAGTGGATACAGTATAATAAACAAATGAAAAATATGGATTCATTACTGTACACAAAAAATAGAGGCATAATCTGAAAAACCAAGCCTTGTGCATCATAAGGAATAATATTCAGAATATTTTACAGTTGGTTTGATACCATTATCTCAAATAGTGTCAGTGTTTAATTAATTTAAGTGGATACAGTATAATAAACATATGAAAATATGGATTCATTACTGTATACAAAAACAATAAAGGCATAATCTGAAAAACCAATCCTTGTGCAACATAAGGAATAGTATTTAGAATATTTTACAGTTAGTTTGATACATTTAGATCAAATGGTGTTGTCGTTTAATGGATTTATATTATTGCATACATTAAATGTTGTAAAATTAGCTATTATAAAACACATAAAATGGTAATTCAAAAAACGAAGCTTTGTGCAATAACAGGGATGTTTGTCTGAACATTTTAGTATTGGTTTTATATTATAATGTCACGTAGTTAAATTGTTTAATTAAAAATATGAAAGTCTAATGAATGTCAAACGTTAAACTAACGTAACTGCCGTGTTAAACGGATTAAAGTGTATTAACGTGTTAGTTAATTAAAAAAAAATGTAAAGCGCTACCTAAATAATGTATTTCGAGCAGTCACTAGAAAATAATACATCACAAATATTTAAAACCTTTTTGAATTTATCAACATTTATTTATTTTTATTTATTTATTTATTTATTTATTTATTTTTGTATATGAATTCCAAATGTCAGTTTAGTATATCCAGCCAAACCCCCAGATACCTTAACTTATTCACCTGTTCTAAAGGTTTGCCAATTACAGGCTAGCTGTAATTTTATACTGTTACATTATCTCTTTTTTAAGAAACAGTTAACCTGTGTTTTTGACACTGATAATCGGAATCCCCAGCTATCTGTCCATTTCTCCACTTCATTAATTGCACTCTGCATACTTTTAATTTTAACTATATCTTTATTAATTTTTTTTCTTTCTTGTTTTGTCGTGATAATTTAATTATCTTGTGATCACGACATAACAAAAGTTGTTTTCTCCTTATTATTACTGAATTTTCTCGTGATCTCGACATAACGAAAGTTGTTCTCTAAGTTACACAATTGCTCCAACAGGTGGCACTATAGGCCGGAATATAACTGATGGGGTGTTGTATACTGTATCTACTTTAATGTACACGTTTAGGACAGAATTTGCACCTATGTCTTTATTTGTGCATCTTTGAAGTAGGCCTACATGATTGTTAGTTAATAAGCGGGGATGTAGTGTTTATCTAGGATGCGCTTCAACAAAGCATTTGTAATGTGAATATTTTCTTTATTTTTAATCTTTATTTTTAATCATTAAAAGTATATTGATAAGAAATGTGATTTATATATGTAAAGTGTAGCCTATAGGCCAATTTAATTAAGTTATGTTCAACAGTGTTGTAATCTTTTGTATTTCTACATTTCTTTGTGGAAACCACACACACACACACACACACACACACACACACACACACACACACACACACACACACACACACACACACACACACACACACACAGGGAGAGAGACAGACATGCAGTTATTCTTCTCAGAGACTTGTAATGGTACATCACTGCCAATGGATGTCCTGTACATAGTGTGACTTTGAAAAGAGAAGGAGAGAAACAACCTCAAACACAATCTCAATCTTTTTTCCACAAAAAAAAGAAAAGAAAAAAAGAACAGATCATTTGCCTGAAAGCAGCCCTCCTCCCCCTCCATCTCCTCCTCTTCTCTCTCCTTACAGACAGTAAGGAAAGTCTGTTTCCATGACAACAAGGAGAATTAAGGGCAGATAAGTGCAATCCTTAAATGTCAAGTTGGATTGCTACCTGAGTGCTTTAACTTTCAGGATGATATGACTGGTCTTACCTAAACCTGGGGAAAAACATTTTTTCAGTAATTTTAATTTCTCATAGAATTTTAAAAATAAGGCATGAAGATTGCCCTAAGGAGACTCTGCGCCACCTCCAAATTCTGAGATGCAATGCCACATTAAAAGCTGTACTAAATTATTTATATCTCTGACTGACATTAGAGGAAGATAAGATCATAATTTGATCATTTTTATAAAGGATAATCCCCCCCCCTCCCCATATTCCCCCCCCCATATTTTTCATTTACCATTTCATGTGTCTGTATTCGGCATCTCGTACAAATTGGTTTCCCATTACTGCTTAGTATTGAGGCACAAATCTGTTTTTTTTTTTTTATATATATATATTATTTATCGAATGTACCAGAAATAACAGTTCACCTTCTCGACTATATCCAACAATAATTATAGACAATCTGTTAATGTTGATTTTCATTTAATTTAGTAAGAACTATTTATTAGTTATTACCTAATTGTTACCTAAGAACAATTTTGTCTCTCTAACAATGTGTCACCCAGGAAGGATAAATAAATAAATAAATAATAAATAAAATAAAATAACATAAAATAAAATAAGATAATACAATGCAATTTTAAAATAAAATAAATTAAAACCTGTGCACTATTAGTTTTACCTAGCTTTATATTAGTTTGACCTCCTGAAGTTGACAGTCAAATTTTGAAGTTAAGCATGTCTTTTTTGTGACATTTTGTACCCTATTTGTGGGGAATGTCATTATTAATTCAATGCTTAAAACATTTAGTTTATTATTTCTGCAATTGTGATTTCTGTGTAAATGCATTTTAAATTCTGCCTCTGTGCTGCATTAAATTACTCTATATAATAGTACAATTGCTTGGAAAAGAATCCTTGGAAAATAAGCCATGCACACAGGGGTCAAAGCTTTAAGTATCATACTTTTATTCTTAAACAATCCTAATTTCATTCTGTTTTATATCAGTGCATATTTTATATATCTCATTATTCATAATGCATAAATGATAGTTTTCCATTAAGGTGAAAACATCTGCAAACATGAAAAATAAAGAATTTTGTTTGTACAGAGCAAAAGTACAGAGTTTTCTTTTCTGGAAACCCAGTTTATCTGGACAATCTTTGCATTGCGTGCCTGTTTTTACACTCTTTATCCCATATATGTGCTATTCATTTGATCATTCCTCAGTTAACCACAAACACACTTTCAGAGGACTTATGCATTTACACCATAACTCTCTTTGTTTTGTTGCACCTCATTGCTGCATATTTGGGCACAGCTCTCATGCCATTTTTATTGGAAGACTTATGAATGACAAACTCCTCCTAGTCCACAATCCACCCACCTGTCAAGGCAGACTTCCTGGAAACCAGAATTCTTTGTGCTTTGGACTGGACAGAGTTGGTGTCAGCAATCACACTTTTAGGGCTAAGTTTGCATGAGTGAAAGGGTATTTGTGGATAATTCACAAGAAATCATCTACTTATTTAAAGCTTAGCTGTCTATTGTAACATAGTGTCATGCTCCAGCTGAAACCAAGTTGCAGTTTGGAGGTGTTGAGCATACACACATACAGTGTACTTGTGCTGGATATGTGCATCAAGGCAGGCAAGATTTTTGAAGAAGTGTTTAAGTGGATATTCATATACCTCATACCAAAATGAATAAGCAGCAAAATGCTCTAAGATCCAAAAAGCTTCTGGAATGAGCATACATCCTACATTAACCCTCCTGATGTTCCAATAATTTGGATTTACAAAGTGCATTTACCTTTACCTCTTAGGGTATACCAAAATATAAATAAATAAATAAAAAGCCAAAACACTTGGTAAAATCTGCATAATATTCACAAACAGAAACAATTGTAATGACACTGAGCAATGATAGAAATATTCCCAATTTTCTTGATAACAGCAAAGCATAAATAATTTCTCACAACATGAACCCCAAATAATATTCCTATTGTTGTCAGTCAAATGACTGTCCAATTAATTTTTTTTTTTTTTTTTTTTTTGCATTAAATGTGAGTTCAGCTCCTGATTGTAATGGTAACATTTATTTCTCTTATTTCTCTTTTCCCCCCTCTGTGTTCTTCTAACAGTTTTCTCAGGCAAGAGTTCAGTTTGTCATCTTATTGTAGCGTGTTGTACTATTCCCGTGGTTGGAGGCGTAAGGGCAAGGGGAAAGGGCTACTCTCTCTCAGTAGCCTCCTGTGTTTGGGCCCTGCTATGTGGAGTTCTGGTTGACCACTTTGCCTCCGTTCATTGTTGGGGTTCCTGAGCTTTTCCTGGAGCGTTGCTTCTCTTCAATCTCATGCAGCGAAGGTTCTCTGTACATGCAAACTGCAATATACAAACATATCAACACATTGATATTCATTACTTTTGAATACATTAATTAAGAGTTATGAGATTTATGGCTACCATCTTATACTTGAGTTCTGCATTTTGGATTTTTATTAAAAAAAATAAAACTGCACAAATGCTAAATGTTAAAATCAACATGAAATGAAAATTGAACATATCTTCTTTATATACACTCTTGTTATTGTTGTGTTCAATTTATCAGTGTATGTTATTCCAAAAGAAAACTTTTGGTTTGACTGGTTTGACTTCTTGCATAACTTGCAGCATTTTTTTTTATTCTTGTGTTACATATAAGCCCTCTTATTTTTAAACCATCATCACAAACCACAAAGGAAAGCATCACATGCTTGTTATTTTTATTTTTATTATAACATCATGGAGTCAAGGGGTGGGCTCTTTTGAGTAAGACTGATAAGTACTCTTTAAATATCACCATGGCAACTGTTTAGCCAAGCCCTTACAACAATTTAGAGAACCCTAGCAACCAAGTAGTAAATTGAGCCAGCCATATCTTGGCACCTGAACATCATAGAATCACAGGGTTTGGCTCTTTTGATTCAGACTGGAAAACAGTCTCTAAATATCACTATATAAACTGTGTAAATCAGCCTAGCAATTATTTAGAGCACCCTAGCAACAACATGAAACCATATTCCAACACCAGAACATTGCACAGACAATCCGCAATCACACAGAAGACTTTAGTTTTAGACATTTTTTACCATGGCAACAATCTAGCAATGCTCCAGCAACCATTATTACCATCCTAGCAACCATATAATAAATTGAACCAGCCATATCTCTGAACCAGAATAACATACATACATAGGGATGGGCTCTTTTGACTTAGACTGCCCAGTTGTCTTTAATTATCACAATGGTAATTCTCTAGCCGTGCCTTAGAAACCACTGAGAGGTTACCTCTTTTGACTCAGACATCAATAAGCCTTAGATACCATGACCCAGCAACCATTTAGAACATCATAGCAACCGCATATCTCAGCACCAGAACACTGTAGGGTTGGCCTCTATTGACATGGGGTAGTGTACTCATATCATATAAACTCTATAGCAACTACATAGTAACCATCTGTCACAACTAGTAACTGCCTAGCAACGACCCATAACAACCTTGAGACCGCCTAGCAACCATCTTAGCAACTGAAATGCCCTAGTAACTACACTGAACATAATAGCATCTACCTAGTAACAACCTAGCAAATCACCCAGAACACCCTAGCAAACACCTAGAAACACCTTAGCAACCACCCATAAAACCCTAACAATGACTAGCAACACCCTAGCAACTATATTGCAACACCCTTACAACTGCCTAGCAACAACCCAGAATATCATAGCAACATCCTAGCAACTTCCTAGTAACTCAATAACAATACCCTAGCAACCACTCAGAATACCCTAGCAACTGCCTGGCAACACCTTAGTAACCACCCTTAACACCCCAGCAACTGCATAGCAACCACATAACAACACTCTAGCAACCCCATAGATTTAACATTGGCACAAATTTTGTGAGAACATACTGTATCTCTGGATCAAAAAGTCAGTTGGGACACTTGGGGTGGGCTTATTTGACTCAGTGAAGTGAAGCAAGCACCCAATAAGTAATGACATACCAACCTCCTAGACATATCCTAGCCACCAGTTACTGGACCCTGGTGGCTAGTATTTGTAATACTTCCACTATACATAAACTTCCACTGAAAAAGGATGAGAGAAGGATCTCTATGGATCAGAACATCATAGAGACAAGAAGATGGGCTTATTTGTAGTGGTGTTTGCAAAACAAGGCATCACTATTACTTATAAATATTATCTTACATGCTTCTTTTTTTTCCATTTTGTCACTTACATTTAGTCATTTACCATATGCTTTTATCCAAAGCGACTTACAAATGAGGACAATCAAACCAACAAAAGAGCAATAATATGTAAGTGCAGTGACAAGTCCAAGTTAGTCTAATGCAGTACACATGGCAAGATTTATTTTTTTCTTAATAATAAATAAAAAGTTAACAAGTAGATAGAACAGAAAAAAGAATAGAGAATGCTAGTGTTGGAGGGTCAATTTTTTTTTATAATAAATTAAAAGAAAACAAGTAGATAGAATAGAAAAAAGAATAGAGAACACCAGTGTTAGTGTTTTTGATATATATATAAATTAGAAGAAAACAAGTAGATAGTATAGAAATAGAATATATAGTGCTAGTGTTAGATGGTCAAGTGTAGATGGAAGAGATGTGTTTGTAGCTTTCTAGTTTCTTGAAGATGGCCAAAGACTCTGCTGCTTGGATTGAGTTGGGCAGGTCATTCTACCAGCAGGGAACAGTTCAGGTAAAAGTCAGTGCAAGTGATTTTGTGCCTCTTTGGGATAGCACTATAATGCACCATTCACTAGCAGAACGCAAGCTGACTGGAACTGACTGGAAGACCTGCCAAGAGAGTATTGCAATAGTCCAGCCTGCACAGAACAAGAGCTTGGAACAAGGTGTTGTGTAGCATGTTCTGAAAGAATGGGTCCAATCTTCCTAACAATAATAAAATTTTAAATATATTATGATGGGTTGATTGAAACCACAAGCAGTTCTGTCTTGGCAAGGTTGAGTTGAAGGTGATGGTCCTTCATCCAGCAAGAAATTTCTGTTAGACATGCTGAGATGCAAGCAGTACTTCCATACAAATTTTGGTGCATAACTGATAACAGTTTCTTGTAGACCCACAAGTGAGGTGCCATCTCATTTGGCTTACTGGGGAAAGGTGTGCTATAACTTTTATAAGTGACTGGGTGTATGATGTTCACACAGTGGGCAAAAAATCACATGGATATAATATTGGACAGAGCTTTGTGACATCGTATCTCCACATCAAAATTGCAGTTGGCTCTAAAACGATCATGCAAAAGATCATTTAAAAAAAAAAGCCCATGCCGAGCTTTGCCTTTTCTTCAGAAAATATTCATATTGAAGTCATGCATCAATATTATTAGTAATGTATTATTAGAATCCATGCTATAATGCTTAGGGACTGTAATGTTATGTTCTTCACTGAAACATGGCTCTGCAATGATGTCCCAAACAGCGTGGTGCATATGGATGGATGCTCTTTCTTCAGGGCTGACAGAGTAGCAGAAACCTCTGGTAAAAACAAGGGTGGTGGACATAGGCGGAGTTTCACTTTTATGCTTGGGGGGGGCACCCACTGGCAGACGAGTCACGAACACTTTTTTTTTAATATGTTCTATATTTCATATATTTATATAATATATATTTGACAGTAAAATACATAATAAATAAATAAAAAAATAAATAAATAAATAAAACTTTTTTTCCCGAGGGTACCCACAGAGTTTTTTTTATTTATTTTTTTATGGAGGACCAAATGATCAGTGAGAGCAGAATAATTGTGCCACACGTTTCAAACTCAACTAAATGGTAAAATACATATATCAAGAGCATGCTCACAGATGAAAACAGAGAACAAAACAGCATTGGATGCAGTGGATTAGAGCCCTGCAGGGTCCTCAAATATAAGCCCTAGCCAGTCTTTTTTCCCCATTTCCCCAAAAACAGCTTATACTACTCTTTCAGCTATTAAAGTAGTTCAGTCTTGTATGTAATGGAAAAGTGAATATATTTCGTTTCGTTTTTTTATTAAAATTTATTTAGATAAACGTTTGGAGCATTTTTTTTGTTCCTAAAATGTAAGCGGCCAGCGGCAGACAGTGAAATTGATTATAGCCTATATGTTTAATCAATTTAGCCTTCTCAAATCATCACATCTTATATATAAATCTATATTTATAACAGTTCAAGCATATTACAATGTTAGTTTAAATGTTTAACCTAGAGTGAGAGTGGAAGCCGCAGGACATGGAGGCGCCAGCGCGATCAATAGTATTTTTTTCTAGCAGTGGAAACAACTTAAAATACGCAGTCACTTTTGCTCATAAAGGTAAGAGTAATACATCATTTTAAACTATAAAGGGTCTAGTTTTATTTTGGGGTGTGTGCACTCACAATATCAACAAAACGTTGTGCTTTTATAAAATAAAGAAAACAAATGCTTTCTGCCGTCTCGGTCTTGAACAGGAGTACTTCACAATGATTTTTTTTTTTCTTAGATTCAATGATGAACCTAAACTCAGTGAATTGCCTGACAGAAATGATAAAAAAAAAATATAGAAATCTTTAAATTACTTCTTTAAAATGAAATAATTCTAATTGAAAATAGAAACTCTTTCATTGTGTAATCAGTGCATTTCTCTCTAAAGGCACATCCAATGAGATGGCGAGTCATTTTTTTCATAACCATAATTGATGGATGTCTAAGGAAAAGCCTAAAACAGGCCCGATTATAATTTGCATTTTATTTTATAACTCTTTACATTAAAAAACAAAACAAAAAAAAACAAAAAAAAAAAAAACATACATAAGGCATATGTAAAACTGTAAAAAAACTGTAAAATTGTAGCCTATAGAAAATTATAAAAAATATTTTTTTTCTTCTGATTTTTATGTTGCTCTGTTCTGAATACCTTAAAATTTAAAGGACTTGCTGCAAACACAATTTTTGTCTGATATGTGAATTATTTATTATCCTATTAAAAAAAAACATTATTATCCATTCAGCAAATGCTTTAAAAACAGCTTTAAAAACACTTTATTGCATTCCAGATGCTTTTAAAGTACTTTTTACTATAAATTTTATGGACAGCTTGAATTTTAAATGTTGTCATGAATTATTTGTATTCCCATTTGTAAAATAGCCAACAAATTAATTGTTGCGCGCTTACCCGATCTCATGATGAAATATAGCACGGTTTTCTGCTTCTATTTGGCGTAATATGTATATGCAGAAATTTACTTTGGCATGCAAAAGACATAATTAATGGCATGGCTGGTTCAGTCGACAGAAATGCGGGACACACGGGCCTATAATAACTGCTGAAATGTTTGCGGGGCAAATCTCAGGTCAGTATGAGCGCTCATGGTATGCACAGTCATCTTTAAGTTTCTAAAAAGAGTAATCGACGATGCGATCGCACATTTCACAAGATCCACTTCAGCTGTCACTAGCCAAGGGTGAATAAGCCTTGTGTATGTGCTTTAACTAAATACTGAATCACGCGCCACACTCAAGGCCATCGCTTCAAAAATCGCCTGTCCAATTCAGCCCAGAAATGACTCAGTCCACCACATTTTTTATTAGTGAGTTTATAAAGAAAACAACGAATATTTGTTAACTTGCTAAAGCTGGAAAATAACGAAAAGAGAGTCATCTCATGTCCTCTCAAGTTAAGAACCATCCGCGACTCGGGAGGATATGGGACTTAAATAATTAATTTAACCCAAAACGTACTTATTCTAACCACTAAAATAATAAAATAATACAAATAAAATGAGAAAATGTTAATTTTTAAATTTTTTATATTTTATTCATAGCTCAGACAAAATATCATTATTGGCTCTCGTCTGGGGGGGCAGTGCCCCCCCTAGCCCCCCCTAAACTCCGCCTATGGTGGTGGAGTATGCATTTATGTAAACAAATCATGGTGTAAAGACTCAGTCATTGTTGATACCTACTGCTCTGCTGATCTTGAGTTGCTGATTATCAAGTGCAGACCATTCAACCTACCATGTGAATTTGCATGCATTGTTGCTGCTGCAGTTTATATACGACCGGATACTAATGCTAACGTGGCTATGAAAGAACTTTGGGCTGCTATTAGCAAATTACAAACCTTGCACTCGGATGGGGCCTTTATTGTTGCTGGGGACTTTAATCACTGCACTTTAAGATCTGTTCTCCCTAAATTTCACCAAAATGTCTCCTGTTCTACAAGGGGACATAAAACATTGGACCACGTATATACCAATGTGACTGATGCCTACAAAGTCACACCCCTCCCCCACCTGGGTCAGTCTGACCACCTCTCTTTGTTCCTGCTCCCCAAGTATACCCCGGTCATCAGATGTGTGAAACCTACAATAAGAACTGTTAAAATCTGGCTGGAAGGTGCTGAAAGGTGCTGACTCCACTCTTCAACATCAATTCCAGCACACAGACTGGAGTGAGTTTGCTGCCCAGGCCACCACAAACTCTCAGATCAACATTGACAATTACACCAACTCTGTCCTGGAGCACATCAACAGATGTGTGGGCAGAGTGACCACACACAAAAAATGGAAAATTTTCCCCAATCAGAAGCCCTGGATGAACAGAGAGGTTCGCCTCCTGCTCAAAGCAAGAGATGCAGCCTTCAGGTCTGGAGACCGGGAGGCTTACAGCTCATCCAGAGCCAACTTGAGGAAGGGTATCTGC
Organism: Cyprinus carpio; assembly: GCF_018340385.1. Lineage (NCBI taxonomy): Eukaryota > Metazoa > Chordata > Actinopteri > Cypriniformes > Cyprinidae > Cyprinus > Cyprinus carpio. The sequence goes on from NC_056573.1 coordinate 8,073,898, forward strand.
CAGGCCAAACTCACACAAAAACAGAGGATTGAAGAACACTTCATTTCTTCAGACCCCGGCATATGTGGCAAAGCATACAAACTATCACAGACTACAAACCAACACTGTGCCCCCTCCAGCTCTGCCTCCCTCCCTGACGAGCTCAATCACTTTTATGCTCGTTTTGATCAAAATAATAAGGAGATCTCCCTCAAAGCTGAGCATCAACCCAATGAACTGCCTCTCACACTCTCCACCTCAGATGTTTACTCCACTCTGTGTAAGGTGAATGCACAGAAGGGAGCTGGCCTTGATGGAATACCTGGTCATGTTCTTAAAGCCTGTGCGGAGCAGCTGGCTGAGGTCTTCACGGACATTTTCAATCTGTCCCTGGCCCAGGCAACGTTCCCCACTAGTTTCAAAACCTCCACCATCGTGCCAGTTCTGAAGCACTCCACTGCCTCGGTCCCTAACGACTTCCATCCTGTTGCACTCACCCCCATCATTACCAAGTGCTTTGAGAAACTGGTTGCAACCCATTTCCTGTCTCCCTGCTACACTAGACCCATTCCAATTTGCCTATCGCCGCAATTGGTCAACATAGGACGCCATCTCTTTGGCACTCCACTCTGCCCTCAACCACCTGGACAGTCAAAATACACATGTGAGAATGCTGTTCATTGATTTCAGTTCTGCATTTAATACGGTAATCCCCTCCAAGTTGATCTCCAAGCTCAGGCAGCTTTCTTTTTCTTTCTTTCTTTATTTATTAAGCACTTTTACACAACTTGTCATTGAAGAAAGTGCTGTACAAACACAATAAACAATCATAAACACATACATCATTAACACCACATATAAATAACAATGAAATAAACCCCTCAGTTTGATAATCTACAAATGCAACTACTATACCCCATTAAATGCTAGAGCTAGGAGGTATTCTTTAAGCATATGTTTAAAAACAGTAAATGTACGTTCCAATCTGATAGAAAGTGGTAGATCATTCCAGAGTTTAGGAGCTATCGCTACAAAAGCTCGATCTCCACTTCTCCGCTTTGTTCTTGGAGTTGTTAAAACCAGCTGGTCAGCTGACCTCAAGGACCGTTTTGGTTCCTATTTCTTAATAAGATTTGCCAGGTACAACGGAGGCATACCATGCAATGATTTATAAACAAAAATTAACATTTTAAGATTTATTCTGTAGTCAATCGGTAGCCAATTTAAAGAGCTCAATACTGGGGTAATGTGGTCTCGCTTACGAGTACCCGTCAAAAGTCTCGCGGCGGCGTTTTGAACTAGTTGTAAGCGTTTAATCAGTGTCTTATTTATGCCGACATATAGTGCATTGCAGTAATCTAGTCTTGTAAATATAAATGCATGAATGAGCTATGCATCTTAAAAAAATGTTCACCTGGCTGTGTGGTGTGCCACCAACAATCTGGAACTAAACATCCAGAAGACAAAGGAGATCATTGTGGACTTCAGGCGGACTAGGAGTCATGCACACACCCCCATCTACATCAGCATCAGCTTGGAATCAGCACATCCATCTGCAACTAGATTCTAGATTTTCTGACTAACAGACCTCAGTCTGTTAACTTAGATAACCTCTCCTCCTCCATCATCAACCCTGAACACCGACGTGCCACAGGGCTGCGTACTGAGCCCTCTCCTGTACTCCCTATTCACCCATGACTGTGTTCCTGTTTATGGCTCCAACACCATAATCAAATTCGCAGATGAAACCACGGTGGTAGGTCTGATCAAGGATGATGATGAGTCAACCTACAAGGATGAGGTGCAGCACCTGGCTGTGTGGTGTGCCACCAACAATCTGAAACTAAACATCCAGAAGACAAAGGAGATCATTGTGGACTTCAGGCGGACTAGGAGTCATGCACACACCCCCATCTACATCAACGGAGCTGTAGTGGAGTGTGTGTTGAGTTTCAAGTTCCTTGGCATTCACATCTCTGATGACCTCACCTGGTCCCCAAACACCTCTACCCTGGTCAAAAAGGTGCAGCAGCGCCTTTACTTCTTACGGAGCCTTAAGAAAGTTTATCTGAGTCCCAGGATCCTTGTGGAATTCTACCGCTGTACCACTGAGAGCATACTCACAAACTGCATCTCAGTATGGTACAGCAATTGCTCCGCATCTGACCGCAAAGCACTCCAGGGGTAGTGAAGACTGCTCAACGGATCACCGGTACCCAGTTAACCACCATTGAGAACATTTACCATAAGCACTGCCTTGGGCAGGGCAAGGAACATCATCAAGGATGCCTCTCATCCTAACCATTGACTTTTCACCCTCCTTCCATCAGGCAGGCGTTACAGGAGCCTACGCTCTCGCACTAGTAGGCTCAGGTAGAGCTTGTTCCCTGAGGCTGTGACACTTCTAAACTCCACACCACCAATCTAACCTGCACCTGCTTTCTTACTGCACTGGTCACAGTACTTTAAATACATGTATTTGCACTACTAATATTTTGCAAAGACTACACATTGTTCAAGCTATCACACTGTAAGCTAACTAACGTTGTTACTGTACATAGCACAGTAAACTATTTTTGTAAAAATATCATTGCACTACTGATTACTTGCATAGAATACATTGTTTAACAGTACTATTGTACACTCAACCAACTGTATTTATTACCACTGTTCTTACGTTGCTGCTGTTCATAATGTACATATAACCCTACATTGCTGCTGTTCATAATGTAAATAAAACCCTACATTGCTGCTGTTCATAATGTACATATAATCCCTACATTGCATTCTTTTTTATATTCTGTACATACTCTGCTTAATACTGTATATAGCAACTCCACTGTACATTCTGTAAATCATAGCTTCACTTACTCTGAAATTAAACATATATAAAAACACTATATTCTTGCACTTCTGGTTAGACGCTAACTGCATTTTATTAGCTCTGTACTTGTACTCTGCATAATGACAATAAAGTTGAATCTAATCTAAAAAAAAAAAATAATAATGTAAATGTAATGTACATTAAAAAAAATGTGTATATCTAGTTAGTGGTGTTTGCCACTAGGTGGCGGCCACATAGCCACACCGTAGTAACCATTTAAACAACCCTAACAACCAAATAGCAAAATAGAGTTGCAAAGTCATAGAGACATCATAGAGCCATCTTGGTGGGTTCATTGGATTCAGCCAGGCAACCAGTCTGTAAGTATCATGGTAAGTGTGTAGCCACTCCCAATTAAGCAGCTATTTATACCACCCTAGAAACCATACTGTAACATGGACAATCCATATCACAGCCCAAGAACATCACAGAGACATGGGAATGGCAAACCTCAGACATATTTTAGTGGGTTGTAAGAACACCCAATTAAGTACTGAAGTTCGTGGTGAAAGAGACCAAGAGAGTGTCAACAAACGCCATCCCCCAAAATGCCAATAATACCTTACCAAAAAGGCAGGAGAAAAAGGGGGCTAAGTCCCTGTCCGCTGATGCAGGCCAGCTGAATAGAGCCAGGGACTGGGAAATGTAGGCCGACTTAATCCACAGACTTACTTCCCCATTTGAAATTGCAGTCACCAATCTGCACCCAGACCTGGTTCTCTGGTCCAACTCCAGCCAGATCATCATAATAGTCGAACTGACAGTCCCTTGGGAAGAGGTCATTAACAAGGCCTTTGCAGGGGCGTAGATTACACGGGGGTGATAAAAAATATCACGTAAATTCCCCCGCACTTTTTCAGCCAAATGTGTTTGAATAGAGGTTTTCAGAAGCTGGTGTGAATGAATATAGATTTTAACTCAAAGAGACAAAGATGGTCTGCGCAAAACCTGATATTTTATTCGGACCCAGTTACCCAGAATGGGCTAGTTGCATATCTCCGCCATCTTGCAATTAAGTCCACCCAAATTTGAACATATATACTTCCGGTTGTGCTAAACGCCAGTGCAGAGAACTGGAGAATTCCAAATATTACCTTCTATATGTTTACAGGATTTATAATATCACTTCAAATGCAAATAAGATCTACACTGCTATTATTACTATACTATAAATTGTAACTGAGCCAGTGCATTTGAAACTTACGTATGTTTGGGTCTGGTGAATGAATTAAATACACTAATGTTAATCCCTACTGTTCACGAAATGAAAGTTGAACTCATGGTGTGTACACACAGCTACATAATGTCTTTTCCCCTTACCAATTATGTAAATGTACAAATTACTTATTTGTCGAAAATGTTTGTATTACATTGATTTTTTTTTTTTTTTTTTTTTTAATGAAATATTTTCCTTGTGAGACATGGGCTGTGATTTCATAAATATCCATTTTCAATCGTGCACATATATCAGTTTGTTTCATCATTATTTTCACAACATATTTTAATATTTTACACAGTTAACTTTGCATCAAACTTATTTTTTAAATGAAAAAAAAAAAAAAAAAATGGGCTGTAAAATGGTACAACTATAATTCATGACTAATTTTAATATTTGTTTTATCTGATAATTAATGCAAAAGAAATTGTAAAAACATGCGCTGCTTATACAGTCCCTGACAAAAGTCTTGTCGCTTACTTATTTTGTAGAAACACCTGCTATTAACCTGACTTTTAATTAATCAATTGGTGTTAGAAATTGCTCATATGAAAAGCAAAAACCCTCCCAAATGATGTTTAATGCACTGAAATAAATTAGTATCACTGAAAAAAAGATTTATCATTTAATCAAGACAGAAAGGTCAAATTTTGGCAAGACAAAAGTTTTGTCGCCTATACAGAAATTGAACAAATTTACCGCAAATACAAAAATATGTCAGCAAATTAAGTAGTGGTGCTGTGAGATCCAAATTTAATATCTTGTATGACTTCCATGAGCTTGAAGGACTGCATCCATGCAGTTTGGCAAGGATTCATACAATTTATTGATGATGTCATCAGGAATAGCAAAGAAAGCAGTCTTGCATGCCTCCCAGAATTCATCAATACTCTTTGGTTTCGTCTTCCATGCTTCCTCTTTCATCCTACCCCACATATGCTCAATGATATTCATGTCTGGTGACTGGGCTGGCCAATCCTAGAGCATCTTGATCTTCTTCGCCTTGAGGAACTTTGATGTGGAGATGGAAGTATGCGATGGAGCACCATCCTCCTGCAGAATTTGGCCTCTTTTATGGTTGGGAATATAAGAGGTAGCTAAGATTTCTTGGTATTTTAGACTATTGATGTTGCCTTCCACCCTGCAGATCTCTCGCACACCCCCATACTGGATTTAACCCCAGACCATGATTTTTCCGCCACCAAACTTCACTGTTTTCTGGGTGAATCTCAGATCCATGCGGGCTCCAGTAGGTCTCCTGCAATATTTGCGGTGACTGTGGTGTAATTCAACAGAAGATTCATCTGAAAAATCCACCTTCTGCCACTTTTCCAGTGTCCATCCTTTTAGCAGGCTGTGGGCCTTGGCAAATGCCACACGGTTTTTCAATTGTCTTTTGTTTAGTGGTGGCTTCTGGGCACTGATTCGACCATGGAGGCCATTTCGAGACAGAATCCGACAAACTGTTCTGGTTGACACAGGGACTTCAGGATCCCTGTGGACTGATTAACCGCTGACGCTGAACCGCATAATTAACAGAAGAAAGAATAAAGCAATCTCTGCGTTGTATGTTGATGAATTTCCACTCAGAGGTATGCAATAATGTAGGGAGGATGTTTTCTCATGTCTTTGATATACCAATATCCGTTGTTTAATTTGTAAAACATTAATTATATCCATCTAGCCAAATTTCGTATGTTAGTTTCCCTTAAATGCAAGTGTTGCAAGACCGGAAGTAAGTATGCACACACTCGCGTCGCCAAAGCTCACCGGCGCCATCTTGTTGCCCATAAAGCGAGATGAACATCGCGGAGCGCAACACTCATGCAGTGTGTGTTTCATTCATACTCGACGCCGGAGGGCGCTCTCACGCAGAAAGTCGAATCAGGAAATTAGACAAAAGCATCTAGCTATGGGCTAGTTTGCATATCTCCGCCATCTTGTATTTCCGGTTTAGCGAGTGTGTGCATAGATACTTCTGGTTGTGCTAAACGCTAGTGCAGAGAATTGGAGAAATCCAAATATTACCTTCTATATATTAATAGGATTTAAAACATCACTTCAAATGCAAATAATATCTACACTGCTATTATTATAATACTATAAATGTTAACTGAGCCAGTGCATTTGAAATTTACGTACGTTTGGGTCTGGTGAATGAATGAAATACACTAATCCCTACTGTTCACGAAATGTTGAACTCATGGTGTGTACACACAGCTACACAATGTCTTTTTCCCTTACCAATCATGTAAATGTGCAAATTACTTATTTCTCGAAAATAATTTTTTTTTTATTATTATTATTTACCTTGTGAGACACCCAGACAGCAAGCAGTTTCGGCCCAGATCCGGCCGAACAGGCTGTAAAAAGATGCAACTAATACATTACTACTTTAAAGATTTGTTTTATCTGATAATTAATGCAAAATAAATCGTAAAAATATTGCGCTGCTTATAGACATAATTATATATGCAACAGATCTTTCACAAAACAGATGAATATTAATAGAAACACACAGGTAATGCAAACACCGATCTTTCAATTAATGCCAATAACAATAATTAAAATACATTGTTAAATTGTAGTTATCAAATAATAAAACATACATGCAGAAATCTCTAAGCGTCTCATTTGACAATCGCAAACCTTATGATCCTATAAACAGCAGTCAGAACAAAATCAACTCTCCGAAAATGTAGAGTATTGCAGATTTGAGTGGTTTGTCTTTGAATGAAGAGATACTCGTGGACTGACTAACCACTGACGCTGAACCGCATAATCAACAGAATAATGAATGAAGCAATCTCCACGTTTTGGCTTAATTAATTTCCACACACAGGTACGCAATTATGTAGCGAGGATGTTTTCTCTTGTCTTTGATATCACTATCTGCTTTTTAATTCGAAAAAACATTAATTATTTATATCTAGCCAAGTTTCATATAAAGTTTCTCCTGACAGTAAATGAGAATGTCGCAAGACCGGAAGTAAGTATGCACACACTCACGTCGCTGAAGCTCACCGACACCATCTTGTGCACTGAGCCCATTGCTGTATGAAAACAGCAATATCAGACAACCGGAAACGTTTGGAAACATGAAGACATTTAACATACGATTGCGACAATATATGGTTTATTTGTGTTTTTCAAGGCATCTGCAGGTTATAAATGAAGCATATGAACAATGCAGTGCTAATTGACATAGCATTTATTAGCTGTATAGAAACTATTCTGCCTTATTATGTGATAAAAGTGTTTGTAGTATATAAACATTAACTAATCATTATTATTGATTATTGTTCAGCAGTTATCTGATTTCTAAGCCAATTAAAAGCTATAAATTAGAGAAAAATAAAGTTGTCTAATCAAAAGTTTTTGAACAGTAAAATTGTTAGTTTTTTAATGACGTGTCTTCTGTTCACCAAGCCTGCATTTATTTGATCCAAAGTACAGCAAAACAGTAGTAAAACTGAATAATATTTATAGTGTTTAAAATAACTGTTTTCTATTTGAATATTATAGGCCTATTTTAAAATGTAATTTATTGTGATTTCAAAGCTACATTTTTAGCATCATTACTACAATCACACGATCCTTCAGAAAACATATTGATATTCTTATTTGCTGCTCAAAACACATTTTTTATTATTATGATGATGTTGAAAACATGAGTGAGCAGAAAGTTCAGAAGAACAGTATTTATCTGAAATATAAATCTTTTGTAAAATTATAAATGTCTTTATCATCACTTTTGATCAATTTAAAGCATCCTTGCTAAGTAAAAGTATTAATTTCTATAATTTATTTTCCGAAAAATAAAAAATATACTGACTCTAAGCTTTTGAGCAGTATGGCGTATGTTATAAAAGCTTTTTATTTCACATAAATGCTGATTTTTGGATCTTTCTATTCATCAAAGAATCCTAAAAACTGTTTTAAATATTGATAATAATAATTAAAAAAGTTTTCTTGAGCAGCAAATCAGCATATTAGAATGATTTCTGAAGGATGTGACACTGAAGACTGGAGAAATGATGCTGAAAATACAGCGCTGCATCACACAAATAAATTACAGTTTAAAAGTGATTCAAACAGAAAGCAGTTATTTTAAATAGTAAAAATATTTCACAACATTACTACTTTTGCTGTACTTTGGATCAAATAAATTCAGGCTTGGTGAGCAGAAGAGACTTCTTTATAAAATATAAAAAATATGACTGGAATATAGATTGCAGAAATGTTATACTGTAATGTTATATATATATATATATATATATATATATATATATATATATATATATATATATTATACTGTCAAATGATTAATCACGATAATCACATCCAAAAATAAAAAGCTTTGTTTACATATATATGTATATACAGGGTATATATTATGTATATATAATTTTATTTTGGATGTGATTAATCGTGATTAATCATTTGACAGCCCTAAAGATATATATATATATATATATATATATATATATATATATACATATACATTTCTGTCCCCCTCACTTCTGAAATGATGGCTATGCCCCTGGGCCTTTGAAAGGAAGAAGCTGCAATATGCCAACTTGGCAGCTGAGGCAAAGGAGCGGGGCTGGACAGTGAAAGTACAGTCATGGCCAAGAGTTTTGGCAGTGAAATAAATTTTGTGTTTTGCAAAGTTTGCTGCTTAAACTATTGTGGTGTCCATTTATATTGTTTCTAGATTATTGTAGAGTGATCAGATGCATTTTAAATAATTGCTGAAAGCTTCATTGGCCAAAAAAATGAACTTTTCACAAAAAAAGCTAATTTCACTGTTTTTTGATCCTGAAACAAAATGACCAGCTAACATTAATTGACTGATCATATCAGCAGCACATGTGCAAGTGTGAATGAATATTAGTAATATTAGTAAAATCACTATCATATTAATTAGATTGTAAGAGCAGACTGATTGCTATAAAAGGAGGGAAGAAGCTCTTTCAATCATTGTGTTTTGTTAGCAATGGTTAACTCCAAAGAAACACATGCAGCCATCATCGCTTTGCATCAAAATGGCCTCACATGCAAGGAAATTTCTGCAAAGAATATTGCACCTGAAAGAACCATTTACCGGATCATCAAGAACTTCAAGGAGAGAGGTTTGACTGCAGTGAGGAAGTCTTCAGGATGTCCCAGAACCGTCTCCTCCTGAGGAGTCGTGGAATCGTGTCATCACCAGTGCAGAGATTGCTCAGGAATGAAAGCAGGTTGGTGTGGAGAGCATCTGCACGCACAGTGAGGTGAAGACTTTTGGACAGCAGCCTGGTGTCAAGAAGGGTAGCAAAGAAGCCACTTCTCTCCAAGAAAAACGTCAAGGACTGACTGAAATTCTGCAGAAGTACAAGGATTGGACAGCAGAACACTGCTGCAAAGTTATTTTCTCTGATGAAGCTCCCTTCAGACTGTTTGGGACATCTGTAAAAATGATTGTTCGGAGATGAAAAGGTGAACGCTATCATGAGTCCTGTGACATGCCAACAGTGAAGCATCCTGAGACCATCCATGTGTGGGTTTGCTTTTCAACCAAGAGAGTGGGCTCCCTCATAATTTTGCCCAAAAACACTACCATGAATAAAGAATGGTATCAAAATGTCTTGCAAGAGCAACTTCTTCCAACGATCCATGAGCATTTTAATGATGATCCGTGCATTTTCCAGCATGATGGAGCATCGTGTCACAAAGAAAGAGTGTAAAAGAAGTGGCTCGAAGATCATTGCATTGAAATACTTCATAAGACCATGAAAAAAAAAAAAAATTAGTGAATTGTTGGCCTTCTGGAAAGTATGTTCCTTTACTGTACATGTACTCAATACCTGGTAGGGGCTCATTTTGCTTTAATTACTGCCTCAATTTGGCGTGGCATGGAGGTGATCAGTTTGTGGCACTGCTGAGGTGGTATGGAAGCCCAGGTTTCTTTGACAGTGGCCTTCAGCTTCATCTGCATTTTTTTGGTCTCTTGTTTCTCATTTTCCTCTTGACAATACCCCATAGATTCTCTATGGGGTTCAGGTCTGGTGAGTTTGCTGGCCAGTCAAGCACACCAACACCATAGTCATTTAACCAACTTTTGGTGCTTTTGGCAGTGTGGGCAGGTGCCAAATCCCGCTGGAAAATGAAATGAAATCAATCTTCAAAAAGCTGGTCAGCAGAAGGAAACATGAAGTGCTCCAAAATTTCTTGGTAAACGGGTGCAGTGACTTTAGTTTTCAAAAAACACAATGGACCAACACCGGCAGGTGACATTGCACCCCAAATCATCACAGAGTGTGTAAACTTAACACTGGACTTCAAGCAATTTGGCCTATGAGCTTCTCCACCCTTCCCTCCAGACTCTAGGACCTTGGTTTCCAAATGAAATACAAAACTTGCTCTCATCTAAAATGAGGATTTTGGACCACTGGGCAACAGTCCAGTTCTTCTTCTCCTTAGCCCAGGTAAGACGCCTCTGATGTTGCCTGTGGTTCAGGAGGAATACTCTTAACAAGTGGAATACGACAACTGAGGCCAAATTCCTCGCCACGTCTGTGTGTGGTGGCTCTTGATGCCTTGACCCCAGCCTCAGTCCATTCCTTGTGAAGTTGATTTTGCTTGACAATCCTCATAAGGCTGCGCTTCTGTCGGTTGGTTGTGCATCTTTTTCTTCAACACTTTTCCCTTCCACTCAACTTTCTGTTAACATGCTTGGATACAGCACTCTGTGAACAGCCAGCTTCTTTGACAATTAATGTTTGTGGCTTACCCTCCTCGTGAAGGGTGTCAATGATTGTCTTCTGGACAACTGTCAGATCAGCAGTCTTCCCCATGATTGTGTAGCCTAGTGAACAAAACTGAGAGACCATTTTGAAGGCTCAGGAAACCTTTGCAGGTGTTTTGTTTTGATTGGCATGTCACCATATTCTAATTTGTTGAGATAGTGAATTGGTGGGTTTTTGTTAAATGTGAGCCAAAATAACCACAATTAAAAGAACCAAAGACTTAAACTTCAGTCTGTGTGCATTATTTATTTAATACACCAGTTTCACAATTTCAAAAGAGTTGAATTACTGACATTCTAATTTATTGAGATGCACCTGTAGTTGCCAGTGGGCAAATTACTTGTAAGTACATATCATGGGGAAATGGGGTATACTATGTTAATAGGTTAATAAATCAAGGTTATTGGTCTTTTTTTAGTACTTTTTGCTTTCATAATATCCCACCTAAAACATAACTTAACCTTTTAACTGACATCTCTACTGTACAGTAGACCTTAATTTTGTTAGGGAATAAATCTGTCAAAAGATGGAGATGAGAGAGCAATCTTTCCACAGCTCTACTGCCCCACTTCTGTGTCTGCTTTTTTTTTTACATTTCCAGTTTTCAAGTGACAGCAGCAGTTTACAAACTTCCATCAGTCACACAAAAGGAAGAATGGAAAAATAAAGAGCTAACGCATTATGATTATGTAACACAGGTCGTAAGTCAGGAAGAAGGAGGTGGGAACCAGTGAACACAAAGTAGCGCGACAGCCCCGAGCGGACGACTGTCTTGCACAAACAGAAACAAAACCCAAAACAAAATCCAGGCCTGGTCCTCTCTCGTCCTTCACTGTCGTTATTCCTCTTTTTATCCTTCCGGAGCTCCTCCGTGGGACTTGGTGAGTGGTGCAGGTGTTTCTCGTTTTCAATTACTCCACCGGTCTTGCTCCGTTCCCAAGGCTCTTGGCCCCACCCCACTCATCACAGATTAATTGCTGGAGATTATCTTTTTCTCCCTTTTATGACATTATGTCTTGTTAGGGGCAAAATGTTGAGGCCCCTTCATCCAGTTTGGATGGGTTTCATTCTAACTGGTCAAGGGCCCTAATTCTTTATTTGACTAGTAGCTTATGATTCCATTATAATGTTGAAATTCAGACAAGTTTACATGTAATCACCTACTACAGTCAGCCATTGAATACTATGGGCCTAAAACAAATGCGTAATTTTCTTTCAGGTATAATATGTAATATGTAATATTTTCTTAATTCTATTTATTTATTTATATTTATTTATTTATTTATTTTTATTTAACACACCTCTAAGAATGAAAATACCTGCATGTTCAATAATAAGTAAATACATAAACAAACAAACACGGATGTAGCCTAAACATGATAATTATTTAAATAAGCAGATATTTTAAAAAAGAATATCATAATTTCATGAATATCAAGGACTTTTCTCAGGGTTAATCCATTTGACCTAATCAATATGTGCCTATTCATAAAATTTGTGATATTTTACATATTTGCATCACAAAGTATAGCATGCAAATATGTTTATGTAAATTTATACTACTACTTGTACCTTCACTGCATACGCAAGGGAAAGTTCACCCAAAAATGGAAATTACGTCATCATTTAGTCACCCTCAAGTTGCGTAATTGCAAACCTATGAGTTTATTTCTTCTGTTGAGCACAAAAGAAGATATTTTGCAGAATGTTGGTAACCAGACAGTTAAATGCATAATTTTCTTTCAGGTATACCCTTTTTATTATATAGATGTAATATTTTCTTCATTCTATTTATTTTTATTTCTTTATTTTCATTGAACTTTTTGATACACAATACCCTGTTGGGGGAACTTAATGGCTGCACTTTGTTCTGCACTATGTTCCACCACTTTAAGACAAATGGATTTGTTGTGTTTTCATATTCAAGAGATTATAAGCTACACACAGCCTTTTTTGGGTTTGCATTGAATGTTCTTCGAATTTAATGCTTAATAAATTTGTTTATGAATAAAAATTGATCTGTTGAAAGCAGTTATTTTGAGTTAGATGTCAAATGCTCTCCTCCTATTCAAATTTGACAGTGAAGGAGTGCATACAACATATTTGCCCACCGGCAACTATAATTGGCGCACATTCAAATACGATTTTCAAAAAAAAAAAAAAAAAAAAAAACCTGGGGAAAATAAATGCAGAACATGTTCACATAGGACACAATTACAATGACTATATGCATGAGACCATTCAGAAAAAATTTGGGCACAAACGGGTTGAACCACTGGCCTAAACCTAACAATTTGTCAGTATAAAACAATATGAAACATAGGTTAAGGTAGATGAAAAATTTATAAAAAAATTCCAAAACAAATATGCTTTGTGTGAGGAACAGACCCAAAAGCGATCAACGTCTATCTGAATCACAACAAATACACAAACTGCTGCCTGAAAAGTGCTATGTCAGCTTTGATTGTGAAATGCCATTGGCTCTAGTGTCTTATGACCGAGTTTGTTATGCTGTTTATCTTTTTAATGAGATTTGACTGCATTGATGGAGTAGGATAATTTTCAGCAATTAACACCTTAGGTTTTACTCTATTACTCACATAAAGATGTTAAATGTGATAAAATGTGTCCTGATCTGACAAATGAAGCAAACAATCGAAAGCAGTGGAGTTCCTAGTTTGTCAATATCAATGCCTATAGGGGTACTTTTAGCGTCTTAATAGTAAGCTTTTCAGTTTTTGATGCTTTGAGAGTAAAAATGGGTTGGAATAAAAACAAGCCCCACTCTATATACAATATAGATACAGTATATACTATATATATTTTTTTATTTTGGTCACTGAATGCTGTTAACACACTTTTAAAAAAATAAATACATAAATAAATATAATTACCTTCAATGGGTCTTGGTACAAAGTGTGAAGAGGGCTTGGTTTTCTTTACTCGGTTGCCTTTCATGACCTGACCCTCCTTGGTGAGGCCCAGGAACCAGGCTCGACCCGACTCCTGTTGACGGTACATGGTGGATGAGTAGATCACGTAGTAGTTCTCAAACACAGACTCCTTGAATTTACATTCAGGTGTGAACATCTCCTAAGGATAAAACAAACAAACAAACAAACAAAAAAACACTTGTGAATGAACTTATCTCATGATGGGCGGGAAAAGGAAAAAATAGAGGTCAAACAGTCCTGTTAGGGAGTCCCCAGGGAGGCTGCCAGGATTTGTTTATGTGGCTTGAAGGACTATGAAAAGTATGCGATTTTATATGTCTGTGTACAAAACAGTCACCAATCTGTGAGGGTTAGAGAGAGGCAGCAGGAGTTAGCATCTCTTATCTGCATCAGGTGACATACTGTCATGTAGCAGACGCTATCTTGCTAGGGATGCTACAAAGGTTAATGTGGCTTGGAGGACTCTAGCCAAAACTGATTAACTTTATACCTCACCCTGACCTCAATGCACAGACTGTCCCTGCACCTGGCCACAAGAAGACTATAATTTTAAGTGCAGTCTGACCTTTGAGTCCTAAAGAAAAGAGAAAAGAGTCTGAAATAAGAACCTGCATCAATGGTGACATGATGGTTTTTACAATAATCTTGCTGTAGGTTTTTGCAGTTTATTTACATATTCCTTATTTAAATAATATACAGTAATATAAAAAGTACAAATAATTTCAGCTTGTTAGACTGCTAATTTAGCTGAAAATCAGAATCAGAACAGCAGTTAGAAAAAAAAATAGATAAGAATGGGTAATAAATAGTGGTTATTTTTCTGGTACACCCTATCAGATGTGACATTTAGACTAGGTAACAAATTAGAATCCAGTTCAATTCAATCCAATTCAAATTTGGATTTTTTGCCAGCTGTGTTTTTCCTTTTTGTCTGTTTGTGTTTGTGAGTTGGTGTATCCCGGGGTGTGGATATGCACTATGGATATCTGTGGCTGATTGCTGAATGTGAATCACCTGCTGCCAATCAACTTATCTGCCTCCAGTATTTAAACTCTGGGTCTGCAGTCATTTTCTGCCAGATTGTTCAGTCTGCTTATGTGACCTCACTCCACCTGCATTCATCCTGCATTCTGCCTGCTATGCCTGTTCAACAAACCATTCTCTCTGCTCTACCAACATACTGTATCTGGCCTGTTTGGTTTCCAGTGCACATCATCTAATAATCTTCAACAGCAAAGGAGAGAAGGATTGTGTTGCTTGACTTTTGGGAATATACTAATTTTATTTGCATTTTTATGTCTGTGTTCTGCTTTTGGGTCCAAAACTGGGTTTGGTTACGACACAAACTCTAACAGAATTGTTTATCTAACCCTTGTGCTGTGATGAAAACCCTTTTAATGCCAAAGGTTTTCCTGGTCAAAAATCAGCCTTTTAAAAATTGCCTGTTAGTCACTTGTTATGCTATATTATTACCAAATATTGGATTCAGTTGCTTTGTCAACTTGTTTTTTTTTTTTTTTTTTTTTTTTTTTGTTTTGTTTTTTTAATTACTACAGGTTTTGCATTTCTTTTTGGAACTGATAGGACTCTGAGCTTATACACCTCAGTTTTTGAGTGAAAAAAACGTTTTTGAATTTTTTTTCTATATTTAAACATAAAAAAGATTTACTGTATATCACACTAGTGTGCTTTGATGTTTAACCAGGAAGTTAGTTCTATAATGCTCTTATTTTGTACAAAATGGAACAAAGTCACACTTGTGGTGTTCTTGGCCCAAAAGCTCCCAGTCTACGAAAACAAGCTTATAAATCTTATGCAATATTACCACCAAATATTAAGCACAATCTTTTTGTCAACTTGTTTTCTTTCAATTAGGACAAGTTTTGTATTTAATTTTTAAAAATTGATTGACTGTAGGCCTCATTGAGGCTAGTGTAAAAAACAGTGCAATGTTTTCATATTTTCTTTAATATTGACAAAATTATACACTTTTTTTCTCTCATTCAAAAACTGAGGAGCAAAACTGAGAAGAGATTAATGAATTATCCTTTCTTAATTTTTTTCTTAAACAAATTAGTAAGATAAACAGAATAAATAAGATAAATGCAGATAGATGTATTGTATGTACACTTTACTCTATATAAGCATTTCATTCAGTCAGCAGCTTTCTCAACTCTGAGATGCCTCTGCTACGACCATGGCTCCTCCTGTCTCTGTCTCTTCTCTGGTTTATCCCGCCTTTGACTCCTCCCTGGTCCCATTTGACCTGTGTCCCTGCTCTACGTCTTCCTACACAGCCCCTGCCCTCCCTTCTCAGTTGGAGTATGGTTGAGGTGTGAGGACTCATTTAATTTTGTTAATTTAAGCTCTACATTTGGTTCTGTCCCTCGATTTGTCATCACATTTTACGCAGTTGTTCTGTTTCCTGAGAGTCTTTTGTGCATTTTGTTTTGAGTTTCCTATGTAACAAAAACCTTCACCTGTGAATAGATCTAACACCTTTTATTCAATTTTTGCAGCCAAGTTGTGACACCTACATCATACTCTTTGGTTCCCTTATGCATTAATGCACTCTTCAAAAATCACCTCATGCTTCTAACCACAGGTCAAGAGCTGTAGTTCCAACAACACAAGTTTGAGATTCTGTTTGCAATGTTCGTTGAAACTATGATTTTTGGAAACAACAGATCTGTGTAATATGTTATGACAGGAAACACTAACAGTTAATCTGTTAGTAAAAAAAAAAAAAAAAAAAAACATATACATAAACCCAAATAGGAAATAAAACAGTTAATATTGTGTCATATTCTGTGTCCTAAACTCCAGAAACATTGGTGTCTCATATTGCAGTCAATGCAATTTGGGAAAGAAATCAATTAAATCTGTATTTGGGTGTGGGTGAAAATATAAAGATGTAACCCCCTTTGTAATCTTTAACATTTTCATAAGTAACTGTAATTTAATTACACATTTTTTTTTCAGTTTACAGTTACATTTATTTAGTAATTAAATTATGTAACTGTTACATGTAACTAGTTACTCCCCAACACTGGTTGTTACCAACGGAACATGAAAACATGGTTGGCTGAAAATTAATGGACATGCTCTCCAGGTATTATAGACCACTTTAATCCGAATTCAGCAGTTGAATGCATTTACTAAAATCAAAACTCATTTTAATCTTCAGCAGAGTTAAGAAGTGTAAAACAAACAGTCAAATGAGGCCAACAAGGACCAATAAGGCAAAAAATCAGACAAATCTTAAAACAGAATGAAGCAGCAAGCAGTTAAAATGAGTGAGAATGGGGAAAAATACCCTGAATAAATGAACTGCAAACACTGTAGAAAACAGACATTTAAATAACCAAAGGGCAGAGATGTTAAGTTTGCGAATGACTAAAAACATAGAGAAAATGCCTAATGGCCTGATAAATGTGAGACCATAATGCTGTACAAAGATGTTGTGAGAAAGGCAGAACACATCAGGTGTAAAAGAATATAAAGGAAGATTCAAGTCTAGATTAAGACATCTGCTTAAACTAGATGAATTCTTTATTCTTGAGTTTTATCTGAGAGGTCATTACTATTCAAAGGATAAGGTCAGCAGCATCTAGACAGCTCCCTCATTCACATTGGGAGTCTGGAAAGGACACAGATCCATCTCAGTAAGTGAAGGAAAAGTAAATGACAGCATTTAATGCAGAGCCGATCCTCCCTATACATAAGGTATGCAGGTTGATAGGGTCCCCAAAACACAAGTGGCCCCCTCGCTCTAAACAATTATTTAATTTTATTTTTATTTTTTAATTTTGGCCAGTGGTTATGAAAACAAGAATGTTCATTTTCCTTAATGCGGTGCACTGTTGCTCTTTCTATCAGGATTCGTACAAGGTGTACAAGTACTTGAATTTGATTTTTTCAAATTTAAGTCCTGGAAAGCCCTTGAAAACTGCCATATTTATGAAAAGGTACTTGAAAAGTATTTGAATGTTAAAAAAAGTATATATGAAATTAGTATTGATTTTTGTTTTCAATAAAAATTATATTTTCTCCCAAAATTAACCATGCAGTGCGTCTGATATAAATACAGAGCCGTTTCACCTGGCTTCCGGGAGAGCACAAGATTTTGCGATATTACTCCTGGAGGTGAAATGCAGTCTCGTGATATCATTAAAAAGTTGATTTTGTGGTAAAACTTTTGACATTTTATTGTTCGGTCTTTTATTGCATGTGCTGTTTGTTTAGGTTTCATTTGGGAACACGTATAAAGTCTGAAACACTTTGTTTTGCACTGTTATCACTTATAAGCGTGGAGCGTCTCCATCTCAGCAGCTCGGTCCACAAACTCACTGTGAGTTTGGGCTGCTTAAAATTCATCTGGGAAAACAGTGTGCGTTATCTCACTAAATTTATAACGTTAATCATTTATAAAAATATTTAAACACAGGATAACACATCAACATATTTCTATTATGTGATTTGTTGTAGGAAGAGTGGGGACAGTTGCAACGTGTGGCAGTTGCAACATTGCTGATTTATCCAATCAGGAATGAGCTGCAGTCATGACACTCCTACTGCACATGCTCAGTATGCCCCTCCTTCTTTCTGGAAGTTAACAGCCACATGTGAAACTACCTTATGGGAGAACTGAAATTCAAGGTAAAAAAGTGACATTTAAAAACATGAGATGCAGTGGGATGGGGGGAAAACCCGCCATAAAGTCTCGATATATGTTTTACTTGCATTAATTTTACATGGCTTTTTAAACATGCTCTCTTGTACAATACGATGCAATGGTGATAGATGTCTCTTTAGAAAATGAGTTATATGTGTTCTGTCCCAGGTGAAAAAGAAATTTATTTTAAATTGTGCTTTTTCCGACACACTTACTATATTTAAATTATACTATACTAAGTGAATATTAAATGTATTATTTTGAAACAATGTTAAGTATATTAAGTGTATTTCAAGATATGTTTAAGTTCGATTTTAATCTACTTGTAATATATTTAATATATTGAAATTGTGTTAAATTGGAACCACTTTAAGTATATTTAGTGCAATTTAAGTGTATTTCTTAAAATACATTTAAAATGTCCTTTCAATACAAACCCGATTCCAAAAAAGTTGGACACTGTACAAATTGTGAGTAAAAAGGGAATGGAATAATTTATAAATCTCACAATAGAATATAAATAACATATCAAATGTTAAACGTGAGACATTTTGAAATGTCATGCCAAATATTGGCTCATTTTGGATTTCATGAGAGCTACACATTCCAAAAAAGTTGGGACAGGTAGCAATAAGAGGCCGGAAAAGTTAAATGTACTGTACATATAAGGAACAGCTGGAGGACCAATTTGCAACTTATTAGGTCAATTGGCAACATGATTGGGTATAAAAAGAGCCTCTCAGAGTGGCAGTGTCTCTCAGAAGTCAAAATGGGCAGAGGATCACCAATACCCCCAATGCTGTGGTGAAAAATAGTGGAGCAATATCAGAAAGGAGTTTCTCAGAGAAAAATTGCAAAGAGTTTGGAGTTATCATCATCTACAGTACATAATATCATCCAAAGATTCAGAGAATCTGGAACAATCTCTGTGCGTAAGGGTCAAGGCCGGAAAACCATACTGGATGCACGTGATCTTCGGGCCCTGCATCACATACAGGAATGCTACTGTAATGGAAATCACAACATGGGCTCAGGAATTCTTCCAGAAAACATTGTCGGTGAACACAATCCACTGTGCCATTCACCGTTGCCGGCTAAAACTCTATAGGTCAAAAAAGAAACCATATCTAAACATGATCCAGAAGCGCAGGCATTTTCTCTGGGCCAAGGCTCATTTAAAATGGACTGTGGCAAAGTGGAAAACTGTTCTGTGGTCAGACGAGTCAAAATTTGAATTTCTTTTTGGAAAACTGGGACGCCATGTCATCCGGACTAAAGAGGACAAGGACAACCCAAGTTTTAATAGCTCTCAGTTCAGAAGCCTGCTTCTATGATGGTATGGGGTTGCATGAGTGCGTGTGGCATGGGCAGCTTATACATCTGGAAAGGCACCATCAATGCTGAAAGGTATATCCAAGTTCTAGAACAACATATGCTCCCATCCAGACGCTGTCTCTTTCAGGGAAGACCTTGCATTTTCCAACATGACAATTCCAGACTACATACTGCATCAATTACTACATCATGGCTGCGTAGAAGAAGGATCCGGGTACTGAAATGGCCAGCCTGCAGTCCAGATCTTTCACCCATTGAAAACATTTGGCGCATCATAAAGAGGAAGATGCAACAAAGAAGACCTAAGACAGTTGAGCAACTAGAAGCCTGTATTAGACAAGAATGGGACAACATTCCTATTCCTAAACTTGAGTAACTTGTCTCCTCTGTCCCCAGACGTTTGCAGACTGTTATAAAAAGAAGAGGGGATGCCACACAGTGGTAAACATGGCCTTGTCCCAACTTTTTTGAGGTGTGTTGATGCCATGAAATTTAAAATCAACTTATTTTTCCCTTATAATGATACATTTTCTCAGTTTAAATATTTGATATGTAATCTATGTTGTATTCTGAATAAAATATTGAAATTTGAAACTTCCACATCATTGCATTCTGTTTTTATTCACAATTTGTACAGTGTCCCAACTTTTTTGGAATCGGGATTGTACTTCATGAACTACAGTTAGAGTATATTTGAAGCATCCTTTTAATGTACTTCAAGTACATTTCAATTGTATTTCAGCTAATTAGAAATGCATTAGCATTACACTACTACAATATTATAAAGCTGCTTTTTTCAGTATATGTACACACGTACACATTTTGATATCTAGAAAACTTTAATGTATTATATATTGTTGTGTACATTACAAATATTCATAAAGTACAATAAAAAAGTACACCAGCATATATACTTTGGTGAAAAACAAAACATACTATTATATGTATTAAAATGCACTTGAAATCCCGTATTGAAATACTGTACTGTAATAATTTGTATTACTACAAACATAAGTACATTTTAATACATTATACAAAAAAACATAATAAATAAAAAAGACTGAAATGCTATGGCAGAACTATCTTATCCATTTGTAGAACATTTCAGTTATACCGGTCTTACTAAAAAGTACAGAATTTTACATCAATGAATAAATAAAAATTACAATGCAATTTTCTGAAAATTCATAAAAAATTACTGAAAAACAAAGTGCAGAAGTGAATAGCTGTGTGTGTACAAAGACTGAAGATGATAATGTTCAAGCAACAGAATGGGGGGGTGGAGGAGGTTTTGGAGGTGGACAAGGAAATGGTGTAGGCAAAAGTTCAGGGATGGCAGGATGTGGCAAAGGGATGGTGATGGGAGGATGACGATGATGCCCTGGCAGCTTAGATGGTGTTTGGCACATGGCACAGACCCAGAGCATCCCAGTGCTGACAAAACATGGCAGAATTGAGGGAGGGAGGACCCAAGATGTAGATGGTGTGGCGGGCAACCGATGGAGACAGAGTTGGTGGATCTGAAGGCACAGACGGAGGGCCGATGGAGCTGAGCGTCGTTGCAGGTTCCGGAGACCTGGGCACAGCCTAGTTGTCCTGACTCCTGGCATACAATATTTTGCACAAGAGCCTTGCAGCTTTAGAAAAAAAACAAAACAGAAACAAAATTAAATAACAGATTTTTACATGAATGAATGAAAGCAAGCAAGCACAAAGTAGCCAGCTGGAACGGACACATTGCTAATGTTTTTCTTCCAAGATTGACCGAATCACCCTCCATTAGTACTGATTAAAAAAACTCTATAACAGAGGTGATACGACATTAAAATATACTTACTATTCCTTTTGCTTGTTTTTGCACTCAGATTTCAGTTTGTCTTCTATAGCAGCTGATCTGAAAAACAACAAATGGTAATATTTCAGACACACACTCACACACCCACAAAAGCAAATGATGATTGATGATTTGTTTTCTTTTTAAGAATGACAGTACACTGAGTACAATGTACTGGTCGGTAATATAGTCAAACACCTTCCCAGCCTCAGCAGTTTCAGATGTACTGTATGCTCTCTTATTAGCAACCCTTCTTACTATTTTATCTTTGTTCTTGTCTGTAATAAGAAATATATATTAGAAAATAAAGGTGGTATGGTTGTATATATAAAACATATATAAAATATAAACACCAGTCAACGAACACTACCACAGTTGGCTAATCAGCTCAAGACAAAGTAATTGTATGGTCATAAACATGGTTTTTCAAAGATCATTAACCTCATTACAATGAAGCCAAATTGTTCAGGAAATCAGAAATAAATACACAACTTCATTTTGTAAATAAAAGAATGTTAATGTTGTACATGTTATAATGACTCATTTTATTTCATTTTATTTTTTCTGCCAATACATGTATCAAAAACATGACTAGCATGGAGGACTAAACCTGCAGAAATTAAAAATAAGTAAATGAATATATAGATAAATAAATGTAATAAAAGGAAAATAAATAAATAAATGATGAGATAAAAACAAAAATAGTTCATTTGTAATAAAATTGAATCCTGAATTTATATTTTAAATTAGCCCTACTTTTTCCTTTATGTATTTATTTTACATTTATTTTTATTCTTTTTAACTTTTACTTTCATTTATTTTTATATTTAATTAATTTATTTTAAATGTGTTCATTCATGCATTTATTTATTATATGTATTTATTTAATCCCACATGTATTTATTTCCAGATTTATATATTCATTTATTTCTTTTTACTTTTCCGTGTGCAACATGGAAATGAGGGAGGCAGTCCTTGTGGGGCGCCGGTGAATCATTGGTTGAGAGCTCACACAGAAGCATCAGATTAAACCGATTAAACTAATAATAGAGATTGGAGTTTGCCAGTGTGGTGTGCCAGATCAACTGGAGAGATCCAATATATTTTCACAGATTCACATTATTATTTCTAATTATTATATAGTGACTGAATTCAGTTACTTATAGTTAGGCCTACATCATTAAGCCCGGAACCATCAATATCGTCAATGAGTTTGTAGGTTGATGACGCTACTAGACCATAGCCTGTATAAAAACAATACTAGACACACTCGGTGGAGGTTTCTAAGGCTTGTCTTCATTTTGTAATCACAGAGAAAATACTCCCAAAAGCATTGTGAGCATAAGTTTATCAAAACCAGTTGCACTAAATATTTCTACAGTCTACTCAGGCTCACGATGCTTTTTGGAAACGCGACCCACTGGCATAAAGTGGGTTTTGCACTAGACGCTCGATATTTGCAAGTTTAGGGACCATCTCTGGGTTACACAAGACATTGGTATATGCGTATATTTTTTATATTTATAAAATAAACTCAAATTATACGTAAATATTACTGAATATACCTAACTCGTAGATGAACACTTTACAGTTGGTTTTGTGACTGTAAGCTATTTTCTTAAAATGGTATTGGAATTAGAAACGTGTATACTAATGTCGTATTTAACTTTACAGATGGTCCCTGAATTTGCAAATACCGAGCGTCTCACATCAAGCCAACTTTATGCTAGTGGGTCGCATTTCCAAAAAGCATTGTGACCCTGAGTAGACCCTAGAAGCCTTAGGTTTAACTGGTTTACGATAAACTTATGCTCACAATGCTTTTGGGAATGAAGGTTTTCTCTGTGATTACAAAATGAACACGCCGTAGAAACCTCCACCGGGTGTGTCTAGAAGTGTCATCAACTTAGACCATCGACGATATTGATGGTTCCGGGCTAAATGATGTAACTATGATGATAAGTAACTGAATCAAGTCGCTATTAAATAATTCAACATAATAAATTGCAATCTGTGAAAATATATTGGATCTCTCCAGTTGATCTGGCACATCCATAGACAGTAAAAGAAATGGACACAGCGACCCCATTGGATTCAACGGAGACAAGTGAAGTCACTTTAATGCACGCACTTCCTGGGGTTCGAGTGTACTGCGCAGACTCAAACTGAGCTTGATGACGTAGATGTGACGTGAGCAACCTGTCTGACAATTGTAAGTCTTCTAATAGCTGTGCCAAAAGAAATCTGAATCACCCACCGAATCTTGCAGAGACGGCGAGCGTGAACAGGAGCAAATTTTGGTAAGTATTCTAATTAATTATTTTGTCATTTTGCATAATCACAATCCCCCGATTGCCTCATAGACAGTAAAAGATTGCCTGTGAGCTTCTCCTCCTGTCCATACGGTAATTTCTCTACTGTGCGACAGAGAGTAGCAGGTTATGACGCAATCGTTAGCCTATTTTTACAAAAACTGCTTCTACGGGGCCATAACGTAAGATACAAGGTAATGGAGCCTTTTTTACATTTTCGTGTTTCTTTAGAAATAATTAATGGACAAACTGAGTCTTTAAACGCCTCAGATGTAAAGTTATTCGCTGTCAAAGTGACGCCAAAATGAATGGGAGTCAATGGAACGCTAACAGCAGGTGGGGGTCCGCTAATCAATGGCGGTGCCCGGGTAAGCTTCAATAAAATACGAAACCATGCCCCCCAGGGCACATCCCACTCTCAAACTCCGATCTCTGAAGCTTCTGCGTGAGCTCTAAACCAATGATTCACCGGCGCTCCACATGGACCGCCTCCCTCATTTCCATGTTGCATACAGAAAAGTAAAAGGAAATAAATGAATAAATAAATAAATAAAAATCTGCACATAAATACATCTGGGAATAAATAAATACATATAAAAATAAATAAATGCATGAATAAATACATTTCAAAATAAATAAATTAAATATAAAAATGAATGAAAGTATAAAAAAAAAAAAGTTAAAAAGAATAAAAATAAATGTAAAATAAATACATAAAGGAAAAAAAGTAATTTAAAATATAAATTCAGGATTCAGTTTGATTTAAAATGAACTATTTGTTTTTATCATATCATTTATTTATTTATTTATTTATTTATTTATTTTCCTTTTATTACATTTATTTATTTATCTATATATTTACTTATTTTTAATTTCTGCAGGTTTAGTCCTCCAAACAAAAACACGACTAGCACAGAAAAATAACGTTAATTAAATCTTACCTGAAATCACAGTGAGGTTCCAAAAGCCAGACGCCATACACGCTTGCAGAAGCTCGTAAAAATAAGCACATACCGCTATATTTTCTAATTAATTTCATAGTTCCCTCAAAACAATTTGAATTTTGTCATCACTCACCCTTAAGATGCTCCAAACTGTCTAAGACTTTCATTCATCTTCGAAAGAAAAGCTGAGATAACATAATTAAATCCCACACATTAAAGCCCAAACGATGAAAAAAAAAAAAAAAAAACATTGCCAAAGAAATCCATATGAATTAAGTGGTTTCCTCCAAGTGCTCTAAAGAGACATGATTGGCGATCGCTCTATATAATACTGTTTAAACTTAGACTTATATTCACATTCAAGAGACATTTGCATGCACATCATATTTTATATACGAAGCTCTCTGGTGGAAGCTCATTATCATACAAACCAATCAGAGCCGGTTAATGGCTCTGGAACCAATCAGGTTTAGTCAGGTAAACGCAAGTTTTTATTTATTTATTTATTTTCATATATGATGTTGAAATATTTGTGGGAATTTCAGAAATATATATTAGAAAATAAAGGCATCAAGCTTGAACAAATTTATAAACACCTAGCTTATTACAATTAATGTATCATGTAATGAATAACAGCTTAATCAACCAAAGTAGCATAACCTTTTAAGTAAAACTGAACAACATATTAAACAACATGCTTAATAATAGTTGACAAACGTTTGTACATTGTAAATGTTAAAAATGTTTTTCAAAATATTGTACTTTCAAATATTAAAATTATAAATACATAAATATTTAAAATACAACCATGTGTAGGCCTACTGCAATATAAAGTACATTAAAAGTGTAATCATTTTGTTATGTTCTTACACAAATAAAATATACTTTAGTATATAAGTAAGGGTAACATAAGTATGTTTCTGTAAATACACTAAAAAGTCACTAAAAGTATGCTTGTGTTTAGTATACAGTATTCCTTAAAAGTGTAAAAATCTATTTATTAACATAGTATTTCTACTATACTTTTTATAAATATACTAATGTGTTTAGCATATTTTGTTAAAAGTGTAACTAAGTATATATTACCACAGTATTTCTAGTATACTTTTTATAAATACATTAAAAGTATGCTTCTGTTTAGCATATTTCTTAGAAGTATAAACTAAGCATATATTTAATACAAAAGTACTTCTAGTATACTTTTAGAAATATATTAACATGCAATTCAATATATTTTTAATACAATTCAAATAAACATGTTGGGAATACAAATGTATTATACTACTTGAATTTCAAGTATATTTTTAATACATTTAATAGTACATCTTTTACACCTGGGGTGTGAACGGCTTGCTTTCAGTTTTGATGTAAACAAGATCTTCGCATTGATGTTCTGTTTTTCTGCAATATTTCTAATGAAAAAAGCAGCAGCGCCATATCTAGTGGCTTCAGCTGGATAGTCTAACAAAAACATGATAATGCATAGCGTGTAAGGCGGAAGCAGCTTCCCCGCAAGACATATAGGCACTGCCGGAAGGAAGGAAACACTGGGTCTCCCCGCCAGCAGGAGGCAGACTTAGGACACAATTGCCTCGCTACCGTCTGCTCCACTGGGGGAATCACCGAATACCCCTTCGCTGCACCGCCATCGAGGGTGGTGAGGGAGGAGGAGCCCACCGACCAGTTTCTGGCAGTAAAAGATGCCATCCATGACCTGGTGAGCTCGTCATGCACTTCCGGGAAGAAAGGCACGTGGGGCGCTGAGAACCAGCGCGAGCCACCTCGAGAAACCAATCATCCAGCCTTAAGGGCTTGGGACGCGGTGGAGATTTCCACTCGAGCCCTACCCTCTTGGTGGCCCGGGAAAGCATAGCTGTCATCTCCGGATCCAATTCAGGCTTTGCGACCATCCTGGAGGGCGGCAGCGCGGCCAAATCGGACAGCTCTCCCTCCGATGCTGAGATCGACATCTGGTCGGGGGGAGGCCCGCTGGATACCGCTGGTATGCTCTTTGAAGAGGGCCCAGCGCATTCTGTGGGTTGCTCCACTTGGATCGGAGGCGCAAGAGGAGTGATGGTCCCCAGAGGGTTGGTTCCCTGTGGGGTTTGCCACCACTGTAATCCTCAAACCACCCGTGCTACTGCTGGAAGTTGTTCTCGTCTGTCGGCTGCCAGAACGGGCCCCAGATTGCGGCAACGGGACTCCGCCCCCTTAAGGTAGCGCAGCCTGGTTCACAGCTCCGAGATGGTCATCTTCCCGCAGTGAGAACATGACTCATCCACGAAGGCCACCTCAGTGTGCTTGATGCCCAGACATGTGAGACAGTGATTGTGACCATCACCCAATGCCAGTTAACGACCGCACCCAGAAACGCACGGGTGAAACGGCATCCTTATAAGGACGATCCGTCGTCTTTACAAAGACGCACTCATGAAGCTCTTTTAGAGAAATTTGCTCTTTTAGTGCTGAGGCGCACAGGGGAATTGGCCGCTTGCAACACGATAGGGGGTAGTGCAGCCTGAAGTGCGCAACCCACTCGACTCGGGAACGACCACTGCTAAAGCGCCATCTCGCCAACACATGAAGCTTCCAAGAGCATGCTGAATTCATAGTTAACAGCAGACACAGTTGAGCAGAACAATACTTACGCTCGGCTCCAAAGTGAAAAGCTGGTATTATACTCAGGCTGTGATCACTGGCAGTTAGATGCAATAATTGCATGCCAATGTGCTTTGGCTCGTTTAGTTTACACTCGAAGTAGATTGGTCTATCGAACTGATTTCCCAATTTGTCGGTCACCGACGTGACGTCGAGAGATATTTCTATCATTGATAATGGTTTTAAAGTCCACTTTTGGGGACTTGACAATTGAGGAAATTAAATTGTCGCTATTTTCTGTGAAGAGGGAAATCCCCTGGTGTTGACAATCTTTCCGTTAAATTCTACATCCATTTCTGGGACCTAATACAGTCCCCTTTTTTACTTTGCATGTATAACGAATGTATTGCTCAGAGGGAAATGACTTCATCAATGAAACAGGGTATTATTTCCCTTATTCCAAAGCCTGAAAAAATTATTTCTTAATAGACAATTGGCGAACAATTACACTTCTTACAGCTGACTTCAAGATCTTGGCTTTAGTTTATGTTTATAGACTAAAATTTAAACTTAATCAAATTATTGCATAAATGCAATCAGGGTTTGTCAAAGGTAGTCATATTAATTATAATATTATACTTATCTTAGATTTATTGGACTATGCTGACTTTGTGCAATCTAAAGCCATTATACTTTTCTTAGACTTTTACAAGGCCTTCAACACCATTGACCATGGATTTTTTCTGCAATCTCTCAAATTTATTGGTTTTGGGGATTTGTTTGTTTGACCTTGTAATTGAAATGTTTTATAAAGGAATTACCAGTTATGTTATAATTAATATGTTTACTTCCCAAAGATTTTTTATAAGACGTGGTGTCAGACAGGGCTGCTCAATTTCCCCTTTTTTATTTATTTTGGTTACTGAGTTATCATCAAGTATTATGCATAATCATAACTTGAATCATATCTCGCTGGCGCCAATACAGGATGGCCGCCTCCGTTACGTGCTCTGTTGTTGTTTTTGTTAGTTTGTCCTGTCTTTAGTTATATTCCTGCAATCAGTTTCACCAGGGATGAATTGCTGGACATTTGGCACCACACATCTCCCGATATATTACCGGTTTTCAACTATTCTGATGTTTTGCTGGACATTTTCGTCGGTGGAGCAGCTGCGATGATCATGTCTTTCAATACGCGAAGATGATGAAAGAGAGCTGACGCGTTCATGAAACTCAAAAAACGAGGATTTCGAACGCCATTGCCTGGCATCCATCTGGCAAATCTCCGCTCTCTACCCAACAAAACGGACAAACTCCTTCTGCTCTCCCGGACAAAAAAGGATTTCTCACACTCTGCTGCTCTGTGTTTCACGGAAACTTCGCTAAACGATGCCATTCCAGACAGCGCGCTCCATCTGCCGGGCTTTCAGCTGTTCAGAGAGGACCGCGACACAGAATCAACGGGGAAATCACGCAGCGGCGGGACATACCTTTACATCAACAAAAGGTGGTGTACAGATGTAACTGTGTTACAGAAGATGTGTTGTTCAGATCTCGAAACACTCTTCATTAACTGCAAGCCGTTCTATTCGCCGCAGGAGTTTCACTCGTTCATCACTCGAAAATCATTGTTATTTGTGAACGTAGGCGTTTGAGGAAGGCTTTAAGACCAAGCGGAATCCTCCATCAGCTGCTCCCGCTTCACAGCAAGTGCGAGCTCTAACTGACCCAGCTTCACCGTCCACGGTTTGATTTTACAAAATCAGTTTGAGGTGAATACAACTCAATGATCATGAGCCCAACTTTTAGCAAGGTGGGAAAACATTCAGTCTTACTGAAGAAAGACGTATTTCATTGAGCTTATGGTGTTAAATAGAGAGTAAAAAACAAAAACAAACCGTAGGCTATTCTTAAACTTGGAGCTTGGAAGCAACCTACACTCTCAGTGTTCTTTCATTGAAAAGTATGCATTTTATTTATTCACAGGCTATATGGTTGAAATAATATTTTAGTTGAAAAGTTCAAGTGCCATTGTTTAAAAAAAATGCATCATAGAAATGTTTCATTGACCTTCAGTTGTTATGCTTTAAAATCCAATGGACAGACATAGGCCTATATTATTGTACAATATTTGGATCGTCCCTTATTTTCTTAAAGAGTAAATACTTATTTTCTTCAAGAATAAACATTATAAATAAAGAATAAAAGAAAGAACCTCTATTAGCCCTTATTTTCCATTTCTGAAGTTAATTTGCAACTCTAATGATGATGTGACTCCCCTGACAGTGGCACGTTCCTAGAAAAAATAAAATAAAACCTTGTTAGAGCTATGTGAGTGATTAATTGTTTTAAAAAAGAAAAAAAAAAGTGTCTGCTTGGTTTCCGAAATGGAAAACGAATACAGCTAGTAAAAAATGATATGATGAAAAAGTCATGATAACATATTATTAATTCATATAAATAATTTAAGCAATTAAAACCTTTTTTTTAAATACCATATTCAACTTGAATTTCAATTCTATTAAACTGACTTTAAAATCTCAGGGAGTATATAAGTTGAAACGGTAAAATGTCACAGTGCATGTTAAATAGTCTAAATGAACCTGTATCTTATAGTATCTGAAGACCTTGATTGCATGTTAGCATAAAACTAAAAATATATTTTGACTTTTTTTAATGAACAATTCCTGTATATAATATGTGACAGCAACCTTTATATCAAACATTTTGAAATCGTCCACAGCTCAGCATCGCGGGAGGCAGCTTGAGCGCGCGGAGTGAATGTGATGCACAAGTAATTTTTTGTTGAAAAGTGATGGTCTTCATCCCTCCTTGGGTGGTGCCGCTCTTCTCTCTATAAATATGGCACATAGTCTTAGAGTTTTTACTTGACTAACTGGGGCCCAGGTCAGGAAGCAGACAGACTGGCTAAACCGACTGTCCGCTAGCCGCCTCATGTCACAGAAGTCAGTTAATTCTCAGCATATAGAGACTCTTTCACCTAGATATCACACTATAGAGGCTGTCTGTTCCCCGAACTAGAAAATACAAAAAACGTCCAAACCAATTTAAGAGCAACAATTTAATTGAGGTTAAACAAATAAAAAACAGATACAATATGGATAAACAAATGATAAAGCTTGGCTTATTGAATATCAGGTCCTTTCTACGAAAACACTTTCTGTAAATGATATGGGCCAGTAGCACCGAGGCCAGAATAGCGCAGCGTTTCCACCGTCGGGCCAGAAGCTCTGCTGCGCATTACTAAAACCCGCCCTTTACACGCCTCTCGGGAACAACGTCATGCAACCCCATCGTTTCACCAACAAAGAGAAGTTGTCAGAAAACTAAGAAATAAATCACTGGAACATGCGCGATCACAAAACGAACACGATAACAGCGGCCTTTTGTTTGCATGCTTTGTTAAATATTCAAATTCAAAAGCATCAATGTAAGTGATACATTGATCATAATGAATCGCTTACGAAAATAGCCTGCTTATTCAGTCGAGACTGTTTCTGTTTATTTGTAGCCACAGTAGCCTATATACGTCACATTTAGAATGAAGGATAATAGCTCTATTTTTATAAAAGCTCCCGAACAAAAATCATTATTATATTTTGATGACATGCTACGTGGAGCTAAACTCTCGAGACGAGACTTATGACAGATAAAATATGTTACTAAATAAATACACAATTGTGATAGAGAATAAGAAGCTGACGTCTGATTTCTCCAAGTGGTTGCATTTACCATTTATTATGGTAACGTTAATGTTTAGCGTGCATAGTCTTTTACATCGCTTATAAATATTTCTGCCTTTATGGTGATTATTATCCACATCGGATCGCGTTATTTCAAACACTCGCTGCTGACTGAAAGTGAGCTTTGAGCTCAGCTTATTTTTAAAAGTTTTTAATGTTGATGTTATAGCTGTTATCTTTCTGAAATGATCCGCGCCGCTGACGTGCTCCAGACACGGAGAAACTCCGCCTTTGTTCATAACCACTCCTCTAGCCCCAGCTGGCCCGCTTTGGCCCAAGGTTCGTCTCGCCAAAAAAAACCCTCCCCTTTCCCCCAGAAAAACCACATAAGACACAATAAAAACCCCCGGAAGTGACAGTGGAAACGCGACTGGCCTTGGCACGCACTAGCACGCCCGCTTTAAGCCCGACAGTGGAAACGCGGCTATTCTCTACTATAGGAGAGGAAGAATTGTATAAACTTGTGAAATCATCTAAACCAACAACATGTATGTTAGACCCTATTCCATCTAAGCTCATAAAAGAGGTGCTTCCAGAAGTCATAGATCCTCTTCTGACTGTTATTAATTCCTCATTGTCATTAGGATATGTCCCTAAAACCTTCAAACTGAAACTTACTATTACTAAGCCACTCATCAAAAAAACACAACTTGACCCCAAAGAACTAGTTAATTACAGACCGATCTCGAATCCCCCTTTTCTGTCCAAGATACTAGAAAAGGTAGTATCCTCATAATTAAATTCCTTCTTAGAGAAAAATGGTTTCTGTGAGGATTTCCAGTCAGGATTTAGACCGTATCATAGTACCGAGACTGCTATCCTTAGAGTTACAAATGACCTGCTCTTATCATCTGTTCGTGGTTATATTTTTCTATTAGTGCTATTGGATCTTAGTGCTGCGTTTGACACAATTGACCACAACATTCTTTTGCATAGACTAGAAAACTTTGTTGGTATTAATGGAAGTGCATTAGCATGGTTTAAATCATACTTATATGACAGCCATCAGTTCGTAGCAGTGAATGAAGAGGTATCATATCGATCACAAGTGCAGTATGGAGTACCTCAAGGCTCAGTACTATGGACGTTACTCTTCACGCTTTACATGTTACCCTTGGGAGATATCATCAGGAAACACGGTGTTAGCTTTCACTGTTATGCTGATGATACTCAGCTCTATATTTCTTCGCGGCCTGGCGAAACATACCAATTTGAAAAACTAACGGAATGCATAGTCGATATAAAAACTGGATGACGAGTAATTTCTTACTGCTAAATTCTGTTAATTATAGGACCTAAAAACTCTGCATGTAATAACCTAGAACGCTGTCAAAGACTTGATGGCTGCTCTGTCAATTTTTCGTCATCAGTTAGGAACCTAGGTTTGCTATTTGATGGCAATCTTTCCTTAGAAAGCCACGTTTCTAGCATTTGTAAAACCACATTTTTCCATCTCAAAAATAAATCTAAATTAAGGCCTATGCTCTCAATGTCAAATGCAGAAATGTTAATCCATGCGTTTATGACCTCAAGGTTAGATTATTGTAATGCTTTATTGGGTGGTTGTTCTGCACGCTTAACCCACTGAAGTCAATTAACGTGTATATGCGTTTTGAGGTATTTTCTCCTGATAACCCCGAAAAGAACTTAAATTACACTTTCAGTTTCGATCGTAGAGATAAGAGCAATACATCAATCGAATCTGTAAAGGGTCTACTTTTTTTGTATACAGACATAATAACAACAAAACTTTGTGCACTTATAAAATAAAGATAACAAACAAGGAGTGTTGTCTGCAGCCTTTGTCTGCACTGATCTTCATTTACAAACGCGTCATTAAAATGAACTGCAACTCAGTGAATACTCAACACAGAGACATGAGAGAGATATCTATAGAAAGCCTGACATGTCTACTTTTAGTGCACACACACAGCAGTGAGAAGTGAACACACTGTGAACACACACCCGGAGCAGTGGGCAGCTATATATCCAGCGCCCGGGGAGCAACTGGGGGTTCAGTGCCTTGCTCAAGGGCACTTCAGCCATGGTTATTGAGGGTGGAAGAGAGCGCTGTTCATTCACTCCCTCCCACCCACAACTCCTGCCAGCACCGAGACTCGAACCTGCGACCTTCTGGTTACAAGTCCAAATCTCTAACCGTTAGGCCACAGCTGCCCCTGGGCAGTAATCCATATGAAAACAATGCGATGTCCGTTTTTCACGTCTCCCTTCATTATCTTCTAATGCGACCACGCCCCCGCGCCGAGCGCGCTATTGAGATTCTAATGTTTTACTGAAGCACGCGGCTTGAATACGCCCACACAACAGAAGACAACGCAGCGAGATTGTTCTTCAAGTTTTTTTTTTTTACTGTTTGCTTCGCGATGAGAGGAATAAGACATAATTCACCCCAAAAAGATGTGATGTGGTTGAGGATTTGAGATTTGGATTTCCTCAGAAAAAAAATAATGAAACACTTTATTCAGCAGAGATCATAAACATGAGTAAGTCTCTTTTTATTTATTATACTTGTACTAGTTTTCACATAACGTGTAAACATTTTACTAGTTAGACTTTTTCCAAAGAATTTTTCCAAACTATAATTCCTGACTAAATGTATAATCAAGTGAAATATTTTGAAGTTTCAATAACAATATACACTACTATACCATTCAAAAGCTTGATGTAAATAATATAAATGTACCAATAAATGTAACTGTAACAAATGTAACAAACAATGCTGTTCTTTCAATTTATCCCCCCTTAAAAACCTGAAAAAAATATTCTCAGCTCTTTTCAACATTAATAATAATAATAATAATGATGATGATAATAATAACAATAAATGTTTTTTTTTTTTTTTTGTAGAAAATAAGATTGTTAAAAGGATTTCTGAAGGATTGTGTGACTGGAGTAATGATGCAAAACATTCAGTTTGAAAGTCAGCTTTGATTGTTCCTAATAAACTGTTTAACTGCACTAACAAGTGAATATTAAATTATGTTGTGGGATAATTAAATATATTCTAAATAAACTACAAACATAAAATTATATACATGTATTTTGTCCTCACATTCTTTCTTTTAACTCATCCCTCTCAGTGGCACAGCTGACTGAAAGGCTCATTATGCAGCTCATTATGCAGGCCTTTGTCTTCTCAGGTGTGAATTCATGATAGTTGACGCCTACTCGCATATGACTTTTACCAACAAAAAATGTCTTAGAAAATTTAAATCAATATATTGTTTTCTGTAAGTGAGTAAACAAGGTGATTTTCACATAATTTAGAAAGAAAAATTCTAGGCTACAAGCTCCAGTTCTCAAAAGTCCCGGGAACCAATGTTCTGTATGTGTTTTATTGCCTTAGTCAAGTGATTTAACATTTTTAGTTTTTCACTAACCACGCATAACATTTTTTTTTCTCAAAAACACAATCATGTACATACATGCTGCTCACATATTATTATAGCCCAGTTTGTGCTGATTACAGTGAGATTAGACTTTAGCCATTTGGATATTTATAAGAAACTGAAAAAAGCACAAATGTCAGGGCATAACAAAACTTCTCCAGGCCCCAAAAATTCCCTTAGACTCCAGAGGGTTAATAAACAAACTCCAGCTACTCCAAAATGCAGCAGCTAGAGTTCTTACTAAAACCAGGAAGGATGACCATATTAGCCTGGTTCTGTCAACACTGCATTGGCTCCCTATCAAACATCGTATAGATTTTAAAATCTTGCTTATTTCTTATAAAGCCCTGAATGGTTTAGCACCTCAGTATTTGAACAAGCTCTTGTTACATTATAGTCCTCCACGTCTGCTGTGTTCTCAAAACTCAGGCAATTTGATAATACCTAGAATATCAAAATCAACTGCGGGCGGCAGATCCTTTTCCTATTCAGCGCCTAAACTCTGGAATAACCTACCTAACATTGTTCGGGAGGCAGACACACTCTTGCAGTTTAAATCTAGATTAAAGACCTATCTCTTTAACCTGGCTTACACATAACACACTAATACACTTCTAATATCCAAATCCGTTAAAGTATTTTTAGGCTGCATTAATTCCCGATGTACTTGCTACATCGTTAGAAGAATGGCATCTACGCTAATACTAATTACTACTTCAGTAGTTCCTCTCTTATTCCGAGGTCACCGTAGCCACCAGATCCAGTCTGTATCCAGATCAGAGGGTCACTGCAGCACCTAGAGAGTACCTCTACAGCCCTGAAAGACAGCAGAGACCAGGGCAACTAGATGAACCCCAGATACAGATTCCCTGTAAAGACCTTATATCAGACGACCACCGCGACAAGACCACAGGAAACAGATGATTCTTCTGCACAATCTGACTTTGCTGCAGCCTGGAATTGAACTACTGGTTTCGTCTGGTCAGAGAAGAACTGGCCCCCCGACTGAGCCTGGTTTCTCCCAATGTTTTTTCTCCATTCTGTCACCGATGGGAGTTTTGGTTTCTTGCCGCTGTCGCCTCTGGCTTGCGTAGTTGGGGAAACTTCATTTACAGCGATATTGTTGACTTAATTGCAAATGATTGCACATATACTATTTAAACTAAATTTAGATGAATGACATCACTAAATTCAATGATGAACCACCTTTAACTGTCATTTTGCATTATTGTCACACTATGTTCCTAATTAATGTTGTTCAGTTGCTTTGACACAATCTTTTTTGTATAAAGCGCTATATAAATAAAGGTGACTTGACTTGACTTGACTTAAACTGATGTCACCTCATCCAACAATCATCCAGCAAAAACAGCCTCAGTCAAGTCAACAAAGACGGAAATGTGGCAATTGTGGCTCCCTTCGTCATGCCAAAAGTTCCCCAGACTGCCCAGCTAAAAAAGTGTAGACAGACTGCGGCCAAAAAGTGTAGACATTGTGGTAAGCTCAACCACTTTGCAAGGTGGTGCAGATCAAAGTCCAGTGCGCAGTCTTCACCAGCAGTAATTCATACAGTTGGTCCTCACTCAGTCACTTTCGCTACATGTGGTGTGCAGCTGAAAGACTGTTGCATTCTGCTGCTTCCCGACACTGCAGCTAAAGTGTCATTGCTTAATATGGACACTTATAAGAAATTTTTCTCTGATGTTGAACCATCACCACTGAAGCTCTGTGGTTATGGCCAAGCCAGCATTGCACTGGAGTGGTCAAACTTCCAGTATAATATGGGTGAAAACATTTACCAGAGTTTCCATTTTACATAACTCAGCATGGTGTCCAGCTCAGGTTGTGCACCACTGCAGTCCAACATTGAAGCCATTCTCAACCTTCCAGTGACAACCTCAGCTGGACAGCTTGCAACCTTCCTCGGCATGACTGCTTACTATCTCAGGTTCTTACCTCAGTATTCTGAAATCACTGCTCCCTTATGACAGCTACTCAAACATAACACCCCCTGGGCATAGACAGCGGATTGTGAGCAGGCTATTCAACGACTCAAACACCTTCTCACGTCACCACCAACTCTAGCTCATTTTGATCTCTCGAGCCCCACCCTGGTGACAAGCGACGCATCAGCAGTAGCAGTCGGAGTAGTCCTGTCACAGCTGCATGATGGTATTGAAAGGCCTATTGCTTTTGCTTCACAGGCTCTGAGTACTGCGGAACAGAAATACTCAGTGGGAGAGAGAGAGGCGTTGGTGTGCATTTGGGCATGTGAGCGCTGGCACATGTATTTGTATGGATGATCCTTTACCCTCAGAACAGACCACCAGGCTCTCACTACCCTCATGTCCTCTGCTGGAATGGGCCACAAGTCCCTCAGGCTTCACTGATGGGGAGACAGGTTGAATCAGTACAACTACCAGCTGCTGTTCACTCCTGGTAAAGACAACGTGGTTGCAAATTTCTTGTCACGTTCAGCTGCGGAGTCAACTAGCACAGCCAAGAAACCAGAGTCAGATATAGAGAGTGACCTTGTGCAGTTAGTATATGAGCCCTTACAGGCCGCAGTGTCTCTTGAAGAACTTAAGCGAGAGTCTGCAGCAGATCTACTCTTCGTTACCCTGAGCACCTACATTCTGAACGGCTGGCCAGCTCGGGTAAGTGCTGACCTGACACGTTTCTCCCGAGTCAGGACAGAACTGACATGTTGGGGTGAGTCATGCATTGCACGGGGGCACCGAGCAGTAATTCCTCTGCCCCTTAGGGGGCAGGTGCTGTCAATGGCACACAAAGGTCACGTGGGCATACTTAAACTGAAGCAGAGGTGCTGAGATTTGGTTTGGTGGCCAGGAATTGACAGAGAGCTAGAAGCACTTGTATGTGACTGTGCACCTTGTCTGCTTAGTGGCAAAACAGGTGCTCCAGCACCGCCACCTTTGCAACCTGTTGACTGGCCCACCAAGCATGGGAGCATCTACAGCTGGACATTTGTGGGGAGCTCGCCTTTGTTCCTCAACATCAGCAGTTTCTAGTTGTGTGTATGACCTCCACTCAAAATGGCATTTGTGCACACCTTGCCCAAGATTTCCTATTTAAGTCTGCTCTCTCCCAGACCCTCTTGCATTATCGCGCTACCCAACATGCCACCACTGGTGTGTCCTCTGCCTGTCTCATGCTTGGCAGGAACTAGAATTACCACTGAGTAGGCTGCGCCCATCTCATCAGCTCCCAGTGAATACTTCGATTCGGGCACGGGTTCATGAACATCAGAGCAACATGAGAGCCAGATATGACAGCAAGCATCATGTTCAGCCCACAAAGATAAGAGTACAGGATTGGGTAAGAACCCGTAGGCCACATCGCAGCAATAAATTGAGCTCTTTCCTGCCTGAGCCCCTCCAGGTCAAACGGCAGCTTGGTCCAGTCACTTTTGAGCTAGCTAATGGATCCCACTGGCATGCCAGTTGTCTTCGAAGAGTGCCCACCCCCTCTGTTATGGAGGAAAACCTGAACCACCCTATGGACCCCATTCTGCCGCCACTAAATCTGGATCCTGATGTAGTCACCGACCAGGAAGCGAGAACTGAACGCTGTCAGAGCCCACAATCTGAAGATGCCCCTATGACAACCAGAGCTTGGTAGTAACGGATTACATGTAATCTGGATTACGTAATCAGATTCCAAAACTCAAGTACTTGTAATTAGAGTAAACTACTTTTTAAAATACTCGTAATCAGACTACAGTTATTTTTTTATGGATTACATGATTACATTTTATTTACACAATAGTAATACGTTGTTCACAATTCATTGATTCTCCTAAGTTTCCTTTTCTTAACTTTTATATTTTTTCATAATAAACCTGCCGCTTATATATGTTTGTGATTCTTCGAGTTTTTCTGGCGGAGGGGTGGGGGGGTGTCAGAATCGCTCAGAAGTAATCAGCAACAAGATAATGGAAAATGGAGGGGAATGCAGCCTTTAATCACTGGATGTATAGACATGATTTCATTTTTAAAGAAAGACATGGGGGAAAATGTCACTGCCTACCACGGATTAATTTGCTGTCCAAGTTATTGCTGGGAATTTCATGTTTTTTTAATATATTTTGTAATGTTGATTTTTCTTCATTTTTACTACCTGTTTTGAGATGAAATATTTGACCTAGAAATGATCTTTAATATATATATATATTTATATATATATTAGCAATGTTATTGTTGTGAGTTTCACGTTCACTGAAAAAAAAAATGTGGAGTAGGATTTACTTGAAAAAAGCTTGGAAACAATTCTCACTCAGAAAAGGCTAGTTAATTTACAAAAAAAAATTTACAAGTAAAAACCTACAACATAATTATTAATAGCTTTAAATAGAAATGTTTAAGTTACGTTTACTTGGGAATTCCCAGTAAATTTGATTGCGTCTTTGTTTGTAAATTTTACTTAAATAGTGCTTATCACTGTACATAAGTGTGCTGTTAAATAACAGTAATTTAATGCACTGAAAAAAACCCCAATAAGATTCACTTCATTTTTCTCTCTTTTGCAAGGTTTGCACACATATATTTTAAGTAGGGCTGTCAAATGATTAATCACGATTAATCACATCTAAAATAAAAGTTTTGTTTTCATAATATATGTGTGTATACTGTGTACATTTATTATGTATATATAAACACACACACATGCATGTATATATTTAAGAAGAATATGTTATGTTTATATATTAAATATATTTATATATAATATAAAATATAAGAATATAAATATATAAATGTATATACATGTAAATATTTTCTAAATATATAATTTATGTGTGTGTATTTATATATACATAATAAATATACCCTGTACACATACATATATTATGTAAACAAAACTTTAATTTTGGATGTGATGATTAATCATTTGACAGCCCTAATTTTAAGTAAAACTTAAAGTATTGAATTAAATAAAATCTGTAAGCAAATAGACTTTAGATATAATTATTACACAAATGAACACAGAGACCTTAATACTTGGTACACCAATGACGGTAACAATCAGTGAATAGTGTTTGAGTATAAATTGCTCATTTTGAGTAGAAAATGAACTCCAGATGTCACAAAACAGTAAGTTACTAAACTTAACATCAAAAGCAACCATAAAAAAGTGTAAATACAACTCGAAAACAGTGAAAAATGTAAAATTTTTAATTATTTGTGTCCAAGTGCATGATGGGAAATATGGGATCATAACTTTGATATTTACTTAAAGAATCATTGTAAACATAACAAACAATTCCAAGTAAAATATACTTATAAGTTCCAACCTTAATTTCTACAAGCTTAAATTGAGTACTAACATAGAATTTACTTTATTTTTTTTTTATTCTTGCCTTAACTAAATTATTTAATAGGGCTGGGCGATAAATCGATTTTATCGATTAACTCGAATATGTAGTTTACATCGGTTTGTTTGAATGAAAATCGGTTTTCTTTTTAACATCCACCGACGCTCCACTCAGGGCTCCCGTTGTTCCGATTGGGCTCAACCCTCCTCCGTGCGTTTGCCATAAAGACATGCTGCCGAGCAAAGTATGTTTCTCCGGAGCGCGGAGTAGAGCGGTGTGATTTTGACTGGAGCGAGGCGCGGATTTTTTAAAAGTCAGAGCGTCGTGGTTTTCACTCGCTCCAAGAGCACTCCTCCACTGCTCCATCATGAGTACAATTCATGCCAATGGCCCGTAATATAACTGCATATTTAGCAATAATTCACATGTTAAACATATTTAGCTATAGCTTGATACAGATGAATCTCTCAAATCAGAAGATTATAATGACGGCAATAACCGAGCGGGAAGTTATAGGCTAGTTCTCAAGGAGTTTGTCTTTTCTTTTTTACTGAATATTTCTGGGTTAAAGCATGATTTAAACAGATACAGCACATTCACACGCAATCGCTTTCGCAATAGTGCATTCAAACAAATGTAATCTTACAATACTTCATCTTTATCTGATTTTGAAATCTGTAAGAAATGCATCGATCTGTAGATAAAATAACTGACGAAAATGAACTGCTATTTTCATTACAAACAAAATTTGCACAGCAGAAAGCAGCAATTATACCTTTTAATGCTGACAATGTTATTAGTTTGGCATGTGGTAGGAAAAAAAAGTTTGCACGCAATAGCCTAAGCCACTTTGAAACTCTACTGTTATTTTATTTACTTTTTATTTTAATATAGGCTATGTTATTAACATAACATTTCAAACATACTGAAATACTTTAGCCACGGAGCTTAGGTGGAGTGGTGTTTCTGGTATCAGTGAGCGTGGAGTGATTATTAAATGCTCGGAATGCGAAGGGAAATAGTTGCCGCTCCACTCCACTCACATACTCCGCTACCGAGTGAGAGAGATGTTTTGCCCTACAAAATGAACAAGACACAGCATATCCGCCAAAAAGCAACCTGCAGCAATGCTCATTGCACGGCTCACCAAGCTTTACTTTTGTGGCTCGCATGGCAGTAAGTAATACGATGATATGATCATGCAGTCAATACAGATATTTAATTAAAAAAATAAAAACAAGCAGGGCTGTAACATAACCCATTTAAAAACGCATGCAATGTCTACACCGGGCATGAGTGGTGCGATCCGACAAAAGACAATAGAACCCAGTGATGTTGTCTAAACTGGACGCGGCGTGATGCGACACGATCCCCATCAGTAAACTGATGCTCGTTCTATTGATGACAAAATGTTCTGACACTATGTTC
This sequence comes from Cyprinus carpio, assembly GCF_018340385.1. NCBI lineage: Eukaryota > Metazoa > Chordata > Actinopteri > Cypriniformes > Cyprinidae > Cyprinus > Cyprinus carpio. The sequence goes on from NC_056573.1 coordinate 8,115,354, forward strand.
AGATGATTTGCAACTGTAGTGTGAGGTCAAGTTTAGACAGACTTTTAGCACAGCGGGGCACAGCACGACAACTCTCGCGTCCAGTGTAGACACAGTTAGACAGTGTCTGCTCTATTTACAAATAATTTATATAAGAAAAAAATGACTCACTGCGTAGTTGCCAATTTTAATTTTAACAGTTCTTAACGCCAAGTGGATGATTAGATGCATGATGGGCTAGTATTAAATAAAAATAAAAAAAAATCATCTTCTCAGTTATAAATTTGACTGGTAAATAATAAATAATGAATTATATTAAAACATGTTTTGAACAATTTCTTTGTCATTTGAATATTGTAGGGGGGGCAAAAAAATCGATTTAAATCGTAAATCGGATTTTTGGTGAAAAAATCGGGGATTTTTTTTTTAGGCCATATCACCCAGCCGTATTATTTAATGTAGAAATTACATTTGTTTTATGTAGTATTTACTTCACTACAAAATCATTTTTATCAGTGTTCTTTAATATTAATTTTTGTAATGTTGTTATTGTTTGTCATTTCCTCATTGTTACTATGAGCTTAAAATGTTTTGACTAGCAAACACTAACAGCAAGGTACATTATTAGTATTAGTATTTTGTAAGTATTAACTGTCCATACATTGCACTTGAAAAAGAAGCTATTGTGGCTCTTGTTGGTGAATTAAAAATATTTTATGGAATATATTTTTTCTTTGTATCTGTCAAAAGATTAGGATAATTCAATATATTTGATATCAAATAAGGGTTAGCACAAATGTAATCCAAAAGTAATCCAAAAGTAATCAGATTATGTTACCAAAAATGTGTAATCTAAGAGATTATATTACTGACTACAAATTTTGTCATGTAATCTGTTATCAGTAACTGATTACAATTCATAAGTAATCTACCCAGCTCTGATGAAAACTCACCCTGTGAGGACAAGGGCACGTCCTGCACACTTCCAGGACTTTGAAGCTACGTTTAATACTTAAGCTTGGTGGGAGGGGGGAAAATGTTGTGGTTGCTAACCAGTTCTTTATTGTTATTATCTGTTGTAGTAATAGTGTTGTGAAGTCATGCTGATGTACATGCTTCACAGTTGTACCATATTCCAAGCTGTTGCTGCTGAAGTTCATTGAGTAAATTAGCATTCACCTGAAGTTCTGTTTTCACTTGTTTTGTTGAACATAACAGAAGCCTTCACTGGCCTGTGACAAGGGATAAGAGCGCACTCATGCCAGCTCCCCAGCCTGATACTGAGCATGTTTTCTTCAAAGGTTATAATAACCTTGCTTCCTTTGAGCTTGCTCCACATTCTCTCTCACCAACTTCAGTAGTTTCTCATATTGTTTCAGCACTGCATAAGCAGGATTACTGGGGCCAGGTGGACTTGACAGGGCTCGCTTTACTAGTCCTTTCAGTTTTCGCCCTAAAGCAGGTGTAAATATAGTGCTCTCTTGCCAGGTTGTATTAATGGCAAACCTGAATTCCACAAGCCAGCGATCCCACTGACAATGATGTTTGTTCACATTGGAGGTTATCATAGTTTTAAATGTATGGTTTTTACGCTCTGCGAGATTAGTTTGAGGATGACTGACAGTGGTAAGTTTTTGGGTTACCCCCCATTGCTTGCATACTAAATTCAAGAGGTGTGAGTTAAATTGTGCTCCTCTATCAGAAACCAAATAGACGGGAGTACCCCATCAAGTGCAAATCTCCTTTACCAGGATATGAGCTATTTGTGGCGCTTTGGCTAAACGTAGAGGGAACAACTCATTTTTGAGCAGTAATCTACTATCACCAAAAGATACTCATTTTACCTTGAACTTTTAGGAAAAGTTCCCATATCCTGGCTCCACAACTGGGGTGTTCTGCAAGTAACCAGCCAACTTGGATATAGAGGGTTTATACAACTGGCACACTTGAAACTCTTTACAGTGCTTCCAAACATCTGAGCGTAAACTGGGCTTTTGAGACGACCAAAGTGACCACTCAAAGGATTGTTGTGGACATATTTCAAGAATTCTTTATGCAAGCATTCTGGTACCACCAACTGAAATTTCTGCCCTATCTATCCACCTGGGACACTGCAAAATAAAAAGGCATTCTTTACAACATAATGGATTCTTGATGGATCGATATCTGTTTGAGTACAGGCCTTATCTATTAGTTGCTTTATTTCAGCATCCTCTTGCTGAACATCTGAACATCAATTTCAATCCAATCCAAATCCAATCTTCAACTTAAAGACTTCATACTCCCATTCTGATACCTAACTGTAAATTCGAACTCCTGCAGTCGTATAAAGCAGGGATTTTCAAACTGTGGGTCGCACAAAGTCACTTGGCTGCAGCTAAATTTGCGCTTCAATGACACACACACACAGTTCAGTCTAGGGCTGCACAATATAGCCTACCAACATTAATTACAAAATGAATTGTAATAACACTTTTTACTTTTTTATAAACCTTCGTTGAGGAGTTTGACAGTGGTAAGTTTTTGGTACACACATTGGAACTTGCGGCCATAATAAATTCGCAAGAGGTGGGAGTTAAAATTGTGCTCCTCTATCAGAAACTCAAACGGAGCCCCATGTTAACCCAGTCAAGTGAAATCTGAACCATAGCTAACAACCTTGTGGATACTGCAGCTAGTTATATGAAACTGGCGCTTGTGCTTCTAGACGTATCCAGGGAGCGAACTCACTTTTGAGCAGTATATTACTAGCTCACCAAACAGGATACTCAGCTAGTCAGGCCGAGCCAATGGGGCGCAAAAAAGGCCTATTTGTTTTTTCTACAGTCAAAAGATTAGGATTATTCAAATTATTTGATATCAAAAAGGCAGTAGCCCAACTGTAATCCAAAAGTACATCCAAAAGTAAATCAGATTGATGTTACCAAAAAATTTAATCTAACTGACATACAAAATTTTGGTCCATGTAATCTGTTATCAGTAACGTGATTACAATCATAAGCTAATCTACCAAGCTCTGATGAAACAATCTGTGAGGAACAAGGGCACGTCATGCAACTTCCAGGATTTGAAGATACGTTTAAGACTTAGATTGGGGGAGGGGGGAACAATGTTGTGGTTGTAACCAGTTCTTATTTTATTATTGTTGTAGTAATAGGAAAATTGTAGCATTCTTCCAAGGGGTTCTGCTGAAGTCATTGGTAAATTAGAAATTCACCTGAAGTTTCTTTTTCACTTATTTTGGTTGAACATAACAGAAGCCTCGGGCCTGTGACAAGGAATAAAGAGCGCACTCATGCGGCATGCCTTGAGCAGTTTTCTCAAAGGTTTAATAACTGTTCCTTGAGCTTGCTCCACCATTCTCTCTCACCAACTGCAGGAGTTTCCTATTGTTTCGCACTTAAGAATTACTGGGGCCAGGAAAATTGGCACACACATTGGAACCTGCGGCCATCAGGACGCCGCAGAGGCTGGGACTCAGGCGTGGCACAGGGGCTCTACGGCGCCCCCCTGGAACACAGTCAGAAATCTTGAACCATAGCTCACACATACTTGCATGTATTTATATGAAACTCTGTACACTTATAGATCTCATTGAGCAGAACAACTTTCGCGCTCTATGTCATAGGCTCCGCCCAACAGGAAGTCAGCTATTCAGAGCTGTTTAAAAAAAGCATGCTCTGGAATTTGAAATACTCCTCTGAGGACTTTCAACCGTTTGCCTCGAAACTCAGTGAACATAATCTCAAGACATTGGGGATGAAAAATTGCCAGGGGATTTTTGATATCCCAAACGGTTTGTCCGTGGCAAGGCATTGAAATTAGGGCAAAAAATGACAAGCAGGAAATGTCTAATAACATCCACATACATTCCCTTATTTAGATCAAACTTCATCGGTTTGTTCGATGTATGATGCCAATCGCATAGATGTGACTATTAGGAGTCAAAGTTATAGCGCCACCAACTGGCAGCAGGGAAGTGTGTCATTTTCAAAATGCTTTGAATTCAGCATCTTATTTTTACTCAATTTGCTTCAAACTTCACTCAGAATAATGACAAAACACGGCCGATGTAAATCTGTTGTGGGGATATTGATATCTAATATAGTGTTGCCATGGCAACGTGTCAAACTTGAATATTCTGTTCTGGTGATTTTGAGGCAGATAAAATGCTCAGAATTACATGAAACTCAAAACACATATCAGTATTAATGATAGCTAGACAATGGCAAAAGGTCATAAATGGGCGTGGAAGAGGCACTCTATAGCGCCACCTTTTGTCAAAAGTGGGGGGGGTAGTTTTAGCTACAGACACCAAACTCGGTACATAAATTGTTCTTATCAAGACGGACAACTTTCTAATTTACAGTCATCAGCTACGACCAACAGGAAATCGGCTATTTTGGTTTAAATGTGGATTTTTGGAAAAATATGGCTGTGAATTAATGCATACTGCTCAGAGGAGAAGTACACTATACACACCAAACTTTTTCTACATGATGACAAAACATTGAGGAAATTAAATTGCGAATGGATTTTGGATAGCTTGAACGGTTTTGCCGTGGTGATTTTTTGAAATAACAGTAAAAAGGGAAACATTAATCGTCTTGTATTTTTAAATTGCAGCTTGCAAACACTTCAAAAAAATATTTTCCCACATAGAAAAAGTCATTCTGAGGAAATATGCATAGTTTCACGATTTTACAACACTGTATGGATTACAGAAAATTAAAAAACTGTCAGACATCTGATCTCACTCTGAGGCCACTCTCTCTGTGTCAGGGAAGGGAGGGGGAGGGGGTGGTTGATAAACTCTGTCAGTTTTAGGGACATAAAAAAAAAAATATATATTTTACTAATTCCAAATCACATCAATCTTAATAAATACTATACATTTGGTATTTAATCATTTATGAGTGATATATAATTGTCCTTGAAGGCTGGAAGTAAAAAACACCTTATATTCAGGAGTGCTGAATTATTAGGCATGTTTTCTTGCTATGCATTGGCCATAGAGCTCATTGTAGCGGTGCCTCAGGTGTTGAAATAGATTTTTTATACATTATACAGGTTCACACGTCCTCCGTCTGCAGTGCGTATACAGTATGTGTATGCAGTTCAGAAGCAGCAGCGAGAGAGAGCGCGTTACTGTAACGCGAAAGAACATTAAAATAATGCGCGAGCGCGCGAATCTATCCGCTTGCACGCAAATTTCCTTTTGCTTTGTCACAAAACCAGACACGCGTGCTCAGATACATGCTGCTCTCGCTCGGAGAGAATGCGCGCGCACTTAAAACGTTCGCACCTTTTCAAAAACTGTGTCCTGTGCACTCACAACTCTCTCTATGCTCATGCGCTAGATATTAATTCTATTCGCACCTTTTTATTTCTAACCTATTCCTGTTCACATCTTTTGCCATGTGCAGTTTGATCGCTCTGATCCATTAACATGGGCTCGGAAAAAATACGGATTACAGATAGAGCTCGTGAACCAGCCATTACGTAGGCATATGCCCAGTCTGTTCTAACGCTCCATTTAGGCGCGCTTCATTCTGGCCAGTTCAGACAGCAACACCAAACGTGCAGTGTGTAATACCAATCATGGCCACCACCAGACGGAGCTATAGGATTACTTTTAAATAATTGTTGCAGAAACGTGTATAGAGCATTTAAATCATTTATAAAAATCTTTCAAAGAAAAATAATATGCACTTTTAAAAAGCTAATGAATTTTACTGATAATATAGTTTTATATAATAATTTCACAAATGTTTATAGATCATTAAAAGGATTTTTAAAAATGGTTATAGATCATGAAAAGTTTTGGCAACAATTTATGATAAGCTCCCCTTTGGTTTACATTATTTAATGCATTAACTAACATGAACTTACAATGAACAATCTATTTTTTCAGATCACTTATTAATCTTTTTCTATGTTAGTTAATCCTATCATTAAAAATATTAATGTTCATGTTATTTCACAGTACATAAACAATCTTAAAATAAAAGTGAAAATAAAAAATGTATTATTAAATAATGTATTAAAATATTTTTAACTAAGCTTTAATTATCATTTATATATAATATATGATATATATATATATATATATATATATATATTAATATATATATATATATATATATATATATATATAATTTTATGTTAAATAATATAGTTAAATAATATATATTTAACATTAGTACAAGCTAAGTATGAACAACATATTTTTACTACTGCATTTGTGTTAGTAAAAAAATGTATATGTTAATTCATGGTACAGTAACTGATGTACATTAACTATACATTTTAATTAATAATGTAGTAATCCATTTTGAACATAATAATAACTAAGATTCATAAATGCTATATAAATGATGTACATGTTAACTTATATAATGTTAAAAACTAAATCCTTATTAATATATTATTAATATAATATATATATATATATATATATATATTATATGTGTGTGTGTGTGTGTGTGTGTGTGTGTGTGTGTGAGAGAGTGTGTGAGAAAGACAGAGAGAAAGAGACTCACATTGATAAATGTCATACAGTTGTTGTTAATGTAATTTAATAATAATTAATGTTAATAACTGAAACCTTATTGGAAGTGTTACTCAAGTTTTATATATTATGTTGTGTGTGTGTGTGTCTTTTGATGGTTTGGATTAACCCTTTCATTGCTGTATCACTTAATTCCAAACTGCTAAATCAGGTGTGCCCAATCCTCTTCCTGGCGATCGACTGTCCTGCAAAGTTCAGCTCCAACTCTAATCAGTTACACCTACCTTTAATTTTCAAGCAATCCTGAAGACATTAATTAGTTGCTTCAGGTGTGTTTGAGTAGGGTTGGAGCTAAACTTTGCAGGACAGTTGATCGCCATTAACAGGGTCTGACACCCCTGTGCTAGAGAGTTACTGTGTACGTGCCCACTGGGCACAGTTTTCCTGATGGCACCGGGGTGGCGTTTGCGCTGACGGCTCGGGCCCGCCATCGCTGCTTGCAGCTATATTTAGGGCCCGACCATGGAGGGCGCAGGCTATAGGATTATTATTATTATTCAGAGCCTGGAGGGCTCAAGCCTGAGAGCCCTATTGTTTTCCTTAGGATTTTTATTATTATTATTATTATTATTTTTTATTTATTTTTTTTCCAACGTCTCGGGGGCTTTTGGGGCCCTTAACATGCTCGAAAACTCTTGAAAATTGGCACACACATTGGAACCTGCGGCCATTAGGGCCGGGCAGAGACTGATACACGGGCGTGGCACAGGGGCTCTACAGCGCCCCCTGGAATATGGAGGGCCATATATCATACAAACTTGCACGTAGACTTATGAAACTCGGTACACATATAGATCTCATCAAGCCAAACAACTTTCGTACTGCATGTCATAGGCTCCGCCCAACAGGAAGTTGGCTATTTAGGGTTTAGTATTCTTATTTTTCGTCAAAGTTGTGGGGCTTTTGGGGCCCTTAACATGCTCAAAAACTCTTGAAAATTTGCACACACCTTAGAATCTGTGGCCATTAGGAGGCTGCAGAGGCTGAGACCCGGGCGTGGCACAGGGGCTCTACGGCGCCCCCTGGAACACAGTCAGAAATGTTGATGTATAGTTCAAACATACTTGCACGTATTCATATGAAACTCAGTACACATATAGATCTCATTGTGCCGAACAACTTTCGTATTGCATGTCATAGGCTCCGCCCAACAGGAAGTCAGCTATTTAGAGCTATGTAAAAAGTGCATGCTCTGGAATTTGATATACTTGTCTTAGGTTTTCTACCCGATTGCCACCAAACTTGGTCAACATGATCTCAAGACATTGGGGATGCAAAATTGCCAGGGGATTTTTGATATCTCGAATGGTTTGCTCGTGGCAAGGCGTTGAAATTATGGCGAGAAATGAGAAACAGGAAGTGTCTAATAACATCCACATACATTTCCTGATTTTAATTAAACTTCATCAATTTGTTCGTTGTATGATGCCGATCGCATATATGTGACTATTAGGAGTCAAAATTATAGCGCCACCAACTGGCAGCAGGAAGTGTGTCATTTTCAAAATGCTTTGAATTCAGCATCTTATTTTTACTCAATTTGCTTCAAACTTCATCAGAATAACGACAAAACACGGCCCATGTAAAACTGTTGAGGGGATATTGATATCTAATATAGTGTTGCCATGGCAACATATCAAACTGGAATATTTTTCTGTATAATATATTCTGATTTTGAGGCAGATAACATTCTTAGAATTTCATGAAACTCAGAACACATATCAGTATTAATGATAGCTAGACACTGGCAAAAGGTCATAAAAGGGCGTGGAGGAGGCACTCTATAGCGCCACCTTTTGTCAAAAGTGGGGGGCTTAGTTTTAGCTACAGACACCAAACTCGGTACATATATTGTTCTTATTAAGACGGACAACTTTCTAATTTACAGTCATTAGCTACGACCAACAGGAAGTCGGCTATTTTGATTTGAATATGGATTTTTGGCTCTGTGTGAGGAATGTATGTGTGCTGAGACTTTCATTGTCTGAGAGAAAATGCGCCTCTACAGGAGCAATTCCCGGGACTGAGAGGGAGGAGTCTCGCTTAGTTTCACTTTTAAATCGGTTAAAAATACAACTAAATAAATCAATTTAATTCACACTGACAAGCTAAACCAACATATCTTATTATTAGCGGGTCATGGCTTATTAATAATTGATGTCTGGCGACAGAGAACAGAGAGACAGACGAGAGATATGTCACCGCTCCGAACAGCGCGTGCAGTCTCAACGAGCTCACAACAAACGAGTTTATTCTTGTTTAAGACCTTTTAAAAATAAAATATTACGGCGATTGCACACAATCCGCCAATTAGAACACACCAAGAGCTAAATTCAGATGTTTGTGAGCTGTTAACATGTTAAAATGAAATATTTGCTGCAGCCTGTCTGACAGCGCGAGACGTCTGAACACTTGAAGGGAAAAAAAAGCCTACATACAGAAACTACAGCCTTTTACATTAAAAAACACAGCGGCGAATCAACACAAAAAACAATTAGAAGAACATATTATAGAGATGAAAATGAGTGTTTATGAGTGCTTGTGAGATTTTCTTTGTCTAAGGGCTGAACATCACATCGATTGCTCTGCGCTCCAGAACAGGTGATGGTTTTTTTTTGTCGAGAACAGACAAATAAATACACATTTAATTCACACTGACAAGCTGAACCAACATATGTTATTATTACCGGCTCAGATCTCATTAATAATTGATGTCTGGCCAGAACAATGAGAAAGACCAGAGAGAAATCACCGCTGCACCAGCGCCTGCAGTCTCATGAGCTCACAATAAAAGCATTTTTATAGTTTTAAGAGCTTTTTAAAATATAAAATATTACCGCGAATGCACACAATCCACCCATTAGAACACAACAAGAGCTAAATTCAGGTATTTGTGAGCTGTTTGATTGTGAAAATTGAAAGACTATTTGACAGCGCGAGACTGTCTAAGGGCAGAATAACATCGATCTCTCGAGCTCCAGAGGACGCTGATTCTGGCAAGAACGAACAAATCAAGAACAAGGTTATTTCAAAATACATAATAGCTTGGCGAATATAAACGAAAACAGTCACGTGAACATAAACAGTTGAGAAATAAATCTGAAGTGTATCATGATACTGGATTTGAATATTAAAGTGACTGCATTTACCAACTGCTTTCTGTCTTTAATTTTAATCTATAAAAACAGAAAATCATTCGTCTTGGCTGCTTTTTTTTGTATGTATTCATGTATTTATTATATTATTATTATTATTATTATTTTTATTTTTTTTTTTATTCTAACAAGAATTAATCTATATTTAATTAAATTAAATTTCTGCATCTAAACACCTATAAACCTAAAACATGCTCTATTAAACTATAGTTAGCAATTTCTTTATCGTCCAGTTTAACTGGTGTACACACTTTTAATTTCATAATAAATTTGTTTTTTTTTTAGATAATAGACAGTTACAGTGGTCTATAATAAATATTAACAGGTTTTGTTCAAGCTGCTTAAAATGTTTGAAGTATGCTCATTTTTTTAAATGTAAATCCTAAAAAAAAAAAGAAGAAAAAAAAAAAAAAAAAAAAAAAAAAAAAAAAAAAAAAAAATGGGAAACAGCCATATTTACGAAAAGGTGCTTAACCTATAGAAAAATAAAACTATGAATTAAATTAGTGTTTAATTTTTAGTAATGACCATTTTTGTTGTCATAAAAACCTTCTTTTTTACAATACAGAATAACGATTGTCAATAGTAAATATTATGAAAACAATAACTGTTTTTTTTTTCATCATTATATAGTTTATGTATTATAATTGTATAAAAACAAAAAAAATTAGCAAACTCACATAGTAATCATTCAACACTGCTTAAAAATGTAAGTTGAAAATTAAACTCATGATTAAGCATGAAATAAGATACAGAATCAGTAAATTCGATTTTAATGTGGGTATATTATCAGTAAACTAAATCATTAAATATTTATAATCAATCAAAAAATATTGCCCCCTTTCATAATGTTGTTCAAAAATGAAGGGCACAATGCTAATGTTATCCACTCGATGGCGCCACAGGACAGCAAATACTTCAAGATCTGTTCAAAGACTTGAAAATGTTTCATTTATGTAAATAAATCAAAAATGCATATACATTCATTCTTTTTTCATAAACTTTAATAAAGCCCAATATAGTAATTATGCAAAAACTATCATCTCCGAAATACCATTACGTTTTTATCTTATTTTAATAGTATTGACAACATATTTCTCAAGTTATCACGCATTACCGAAAAAGTGAAGAAGGGACACTATATTTGTTATCTATTTTCATTTTGTGCGTATAAGGAAATTTACTTGAAAAGAGACACGTCCATTGTTTAACTGCATCATCTACACAAACCATTGTGCTTGGACCCCTTATGATCACCTGGACTTAAACCACCTTCTGTGTCTTTGGCCACAACGCTTCAGTGACAGGAATGTGAAATAGCAAACAGGGGAACAAATAAAAGGCATGACTTTATTTGCATCCAGCTAGCCAACTCTATTACAGGTGTTCCACAGCCAAGACTCTTATTACAATAGAAAAAATAGCAAGGGTTCGAATAAATAGTTTATAAATAATTTAATTTCACTTTCTTAATGAATATTGTTCTGTGTATGGGATTTCAAAGTCTTGATACTTCGGATTAACCCGTTAATCGCCGTATCCCTTAAAACCTGAGTGCCAGAGGATTACTGTAAATGCATGTGCCCGCTGGGCACAGTTTACCTGATGCCACCGGGGTGGCGTTTGCGCTGATGGCTTGAGCCCGCCATCGCAGCTATATTTTGCAGCTATATTTAGGGCTCAAGCCTGGAGGGCGAAGAGCCCTATTGTTTTCCTTAGGATTATTTTTTTTTTTTTTTTTTTTTTTTTTTTTTTTTTTTTTTTTTTTTTTTTTTTTTTTCTAATTTTTTTTTTTTTAAGGTTTCGGGGGCTTTTGGGGCCCTTAACATGCTCAAAAACTCTTGAAAATTGGCACACACACCTTGGAATCTGCGGCCATTAGGACCGGGCAGAGACTGATACACGGGCGTGGCACAGGGGCTCTACAGCGCCCCCTGGAATATTGAGGGCCATATATAATGCATACTTGCACGTATACATATGAAAAACTCGGTACACATGTAGATCTCATCAAACCAAACAACTTTCGCACTGCATGTCATAAGCTCCGCCCAACAGGAAGTTGGCTATTTAAGGTTTTGTGAAAAAAACATGCTCTGGAATTTGATATACTCCTCTGAGGAACTCCACCCGTTTGCCACAAAACTCGGTGAACATGATCTCAAGACATTGGGGATGCTAAATTGCGAAGATATTTTTGATATCTCGAACGGTTTGTCCGTGGCGAGGCGTTGAAATTATGGCGAGAAATGAGAAACAGGAAATGTCTAATAACATCAACATACACTACCTGAGTTTGATCAAACTTCATCGGTTTGTTCGATGTATGATGCCGATCGCATATATGTGACTATTAGGAGTCAAAGTTACAGCGCCACCAACTGGCAGCAGGAAGTGTGTCATTTTCAAAATGCTTTGAATTCAGCATCTTATTTTTACTCGATTTGCTTCAAACTTCATCAGAATAATGACAAAACACA